>NC_135211.1:4996693-5296693 GCF_052324685.1 Brachyhypopomus gauderio | reverse complement strand
ATACTAAATTTACAGAGAGTATTTCGCCTCGACCATTTAGTGACTGAACTTTAATTTAGCCTATGACGTAGTAACATCAGCCAATAGGAGAGAATGGCTCCTTACCTTTTTTCAGACCGCGCGGTTTAGTTCAGTCACCTCACGGACGGATTGACCTCCTCTCTTGTCCTAATTGCAGAATTCGACTCCAGCCAAAACCATCCTCTGCTACCAATTTGTTGGGAATTTTCTTCTCCGACCCAGACGGGCCCCAACACCGCCCCGATGAACCGACTGGTTTTTGACTGAGTGGTCCAAGCAAAGTCTCGACAACAAAAGTTCTTTTAAAATGATTTATATAGAATATAATTGAATGCAATATAATAGAAGTATACGTGGTACAAACTCTTCAGTGCACTGGTGCTAGTTGCCTAGGAATCTACCTAACCCAAGTGGATCTCAGCAGTGTCCAAGCGAAAAGCCTCTCGTGCTGGGCGATGTCCTTTCTTTCATACTCTCTGTCCATAAGTTTCGAATTGTTAAGTTTCGATAACTCCCCAATCCTGGCTGCTCTCCATGGAAATTCACCTGCTCTTCTTCTCCCAGCCTGTGTGCCTGGTTATCTAAAAACTGCTTGCTACACATCCTGCACTGAATAGGCCCCTTCTGTTCTCCTCAAGGCCACTGAGGCCTCCTTACTCCTGCTTTCCCACAGTCTTCCTGAAAAACACTAAATTGACACATCAAGTTATTAGCCTTTAATTTTCTTTTTTCCAACAAGTTGCACAATCCAAATGAGCGGAGCTGAACACGCTACAGGATAGTCAGCATCTGCCAAGATTATAATGGCTACTAAAAAAACTTCAAAAGTGTGGGAGTATTTTGAAAAAGATAAAGATGAATCAAACAAAGTAAAGTGCAAGTTATGTCATCAACGTCTTTCATTTCACACGACAACAACCAACATGGCATACCATTAAAAACGCGTAACGAAAAAAAAAAAAACAGTTCAGCAGTTTGACGTTTCGTTCGTGTTGTCTCGTCACGGTGCGTCTCGGCAAGTAGGCCTATAAACACTTTTTGTTGTTGTTTGCTTTTTAAACCCCGTTACTTAAGCCTTTACTTATAATTTTTTTGCTGTTGTGTGGCAATTTTTTAAATATTTTCAGACCGGCATATTTTATTTAAAATATTTTTGACATTTTGTACAGTGCCTGTCTGACAGTTGGATCTGCGCACTGACGGTGACTTTTTTTTGTTAATGTTCTTGTGACGGGGGCTTTGAGGCAGCCGGAGGCACTGGTTGTAAGTCAGGGCTTTTATTCTCCATGACAATATACAACTCAAAGGGCATGAAGCAAATGGCAAAAACAAAATGCACTGTTCAAAAAACAGCAATGAGCAATGAACAAACATAATGCAGAGGAGTCTCTTCCTTTTGTAAGCACAGCAGTGTGCAGTGACGTCAGAGACGCTCAGTCCTCGAGGAATGCAGCACTGGACTGCACGACCTGTGGGAATAAATAGGAGAGCACACTGATAACATACAGGTGATGAGGTAAGTAATGTGGTGATGAGGACCTGGGTAGTGGCCTAGTGCTTGGGGGTGTGTGCAAGGGGCATGAGCGGGTGAATGCACGTGCCCTCTGGTGGCCTCCTGGCCGACCCACCGTGACGGTTCTCTAACGTTTCATTAAAAAATAAATAAGTAAATAAATAAATAAGTAAAAGCTGAATAAAGCCAACCTACCATGTTTATTCATTTATCTGAGTGTTTTAGGTTTTTATTTTGAAGTGGAAAAAAGTCCTGAATGAGAACGGGATCCCGTTTAACGTGCTCTAGATTAGTCGACTGAAGGGAAAATCTGACGAATCAGACTCGACTATAAAAATCCTTATTTGAAGACACCTCTATGTGCTACGAATAACAGACAAACACACTAGGATGCACACATGAATGTAACCATACATAGACGAACATACACACACACCACACACAGACCTAGAGGGAGGAGCCAAGAGCTGAAACATGGTATGAAGAATAAACATCACATTAATTTCAAGAGGCTCACTCTTGTCTATTGTTTCCCTTCACAGTAGCTTAGCAAACAGTTCCCAGCATAGTGCTATCTGCTAGACCACATCTGTCCACAGGAGAGAGACAAAGGGCAGTTCAAAGGCTCTAGGGTGCTCTGACTTTGTTCGGTAATCCGGCAAGAGATTAGGCTGCAGTTTCATGTAGAGACATCCAGAGCTGTTTCTTGGGTCTCTTTTCTTTAAAGATGAGAGTTGTACTTTTTTCCCCATTCAAGTTTCTTCAAGCCCTCGTCAGTTTCCTAGCTGTGGGATTCTACTGTCTTCCTCTTTCTAGTTGCCCCTCCCACTTTATAGGTCATCTGACCAATGAAAAATGATCCAAGCAGATGATCTCAACAGTACTGAGTCACGGGCGATGAAAAGTGCCAAAAAAGGACAAGCATGACAAGTTTCAAACTAAAGATTTAATTAATCAAACAAAAACTCTAAATTGTACAAAAATATTCTATACCAGTACAACACAAGAAACCAGCAGAACTCAAAACAATTGAACTTTTAGTGTAACAATCTGATCAGTGAAGGAAAGTATAAAAGAGATCAGTAAAATATAAAAAAAACTCCAGTCCAAACTAATTCATAAAAGTTTTTAAAAATTACTAGTCCTCACCAGGATTTTGCTCAGGCTTCCTGGATTGTGTTGATTCCACTAATTTTACCTGGATCGCTAATTAGAAAATCTAGCAAGCTTGAGCAAAATCCTGGTGAGGACTTTTAATCGTGGCACCTGGAATTGACAGCACTAAAAATTACTGCAGAAAACAGAATAAGCTTTAGTCTAATACATGTAATTACATTAAATTATATTATATTGTACATTGATGTGGCTGTTGCATTCCTAAATCACTGGAGTTCTGTGTCTCTCAGCAGTTCTCCAGGATCAAGAGCTCCTGCATCTTCAGCCCAGTGCTCTGAGCTCACAGTGAGGCTGTTGGAGGGTTTGGGTTTATGGATCTGGCTGTAGGTCTCAGATGCATCATCAGCTGTGTCTGCTACCAAATAGGGCTGAACGATTAATTGCATTTGCGATAATTTCGCGATTTTTAAAAACGTGATTGTCTAATCGCACAGGCTGCGATTTAAACTGGTCACGTGACTTGGGAGCGAGCCAAGCCGAGGACGAACGGAGCAAACTTGAGCAGGAGGCAGGGAGGTGGAGAAGTGAAGTTAACACAGCGCACTTTAACTTTTTGCACAATGGCTTCAGACTCGACAGAAGCTGACACAACTGAAAGTCTAATACCAAAGAGGGGCAGCACATCAGTTGTGTGAAATTACGTTGGCTTTTAAAAAGATGCTGCTCAACGTCAGGTACCCTGCAAAACGTGCCTTGCTACTGTTGCTACGACGCGAGGTAACACTACAAACCTTCTTCAGCATAAAAAAACACCACAAAGCCTCGTATGATATTTGTAAGGCTAAATGCCAACGACCAGTGCTGCATCTTCAAATACGCAAAAGTGTTTCTCTGCGCTTATACAGTATGCGGTGAGCAGCGAAATACCGTAAAATCACGCATATAGGCGCAATAAGATTTAAAGCACGGATGAATCGCAAAAGCGCGGATAGCTTGACCGCGATCCAGCAGACAGGGTTCACTGACCGAACCGTTTGAAAGTGTAACTCCTTATGGATATAATTGGAAGCGGCACGCTGAAATAACTCGGGCAGTAACGGAGTTCATAGTAAAAGACATGATGTCCGTTAATATTAGTGAACAAGCCCGGCTTCATGGCTTTGTTAAACACACTGGATATGCGCTACCAAATGCCCTCACGCACATATTTTAGCCAAGTTGCTATACCTGCAGGGTTGCCAACTCTCACGCATTGAGCGTCTTAAGCCTGGTTCACACTACACGACTTTTCAGTCGTCAGGTTTTTGTGCCGTCCGCACTACATGACTGGTCGTGCTGTAATCGCGAGTCTTTCAGTTGTTGTGGATTTCACACTACATGACTGATCGGCGACGCGGGCTCACGAATTACACGACTGGGGAATCGCCGACTCATCTGGCTGCCGTCCAAAAACACGAGAACACGAAAACTAAACTCTCCCAGAACCAGCAACACCACGTAGAAGAAAAAAAAACAATGTACATGTACTCCACATTTTCGTTATTATTATTTTTTACCGTTTAACCACTCCATAGTCCCAAGTTGCCAGAATTATTTCATCTCTCCGTTGCAGTGATAGATATAATCAATCGCACTATTTCTCCAGTGCTGTTACAATAACTTAAACAGTGTTGTAGTAAAGTTGTAAGAAAGGTGAGGATTTTGTGTGGTTACTGTTTTGAAAGCATTCTTGAAAGTTTTCTCTCCGCGTTCCCATTGGCTGTAGCTAGATGCTGCTGCCGACTCTCAGTCGCCGACTGCTAGATATTAAACGTGCTAGATATCTGCCAGTCGTCTGCGACCATTCGGCGACGGCTCCGCGAGCGTCTTTCAGCGTCTTTCAGCAGTTCACACTACACGACTGAGCGAGCGACGAGTGATCGCCGATTTGCCTCCGACCACAGTTTTTGTCGGCGATCAGTCGGCGACTGAAAAACCAGCCTAAAATCGTGTAGTGTGAACCAGGCTTTAGACTAAAAAGTTAGTAGTTCGCTCTGGCGCCAACCACAGGCGATCGATCGATCACGATATAATAATAATACTTAAATTTAGTCCATTTTACACCCCCCCCGCAACCCTGTATCTGAGCTGTATAAAAAATGCCGAAACAGAGTTTCCTGAAGTGGAACAATGGAAAAAAAATCGCGATTTTAAATCACAATCGCAATTTATAGATAAATTAGATTGCAATTGCAATTAGATTATTTTCCAAAATCGTTCAGCCCTACTACCAAAGGCCTGTGGAACATGAGGAGATGAATCAGTCTCTAACCTGTAAAATGGCTTAATGCTTTATATTTTCAATCAGTCAAATGTAGTGATCTACACCAGGGGTGCCCATTACGTCGATCGCAATCTACCGGTCGATCGCGAAGAAAGTGTGGGTAGATCGCATGACATTAAAAAGTAGTGGATGAATAACTATCGTCCATCTGCACTAACGGTTGTATTTTGATTGACATACATGGTAGCCAATCTGACGTCTAGACCCACCCCCGGTCAACGATCAACACAGAATGCCGCCAACCCCCAAAGCCCCCCATCACGCTGCTAAAAAATTTATAGGTAGATCATTTTGACTTGGTCATCTTATAAGTAGCTTGCAAGCTGAAAACTTGTGGGCACCCCTGATCTACACAAAGCATAAAAAATCTGTGCAGTGGAATGAATGACTCACTGGGTGGCAGCAATGTGTCTGCGAATGTTTACAGCAGCATACTCAACACTGCTTTCTTGTAAAGTGTGAAGAGGAAGTCTGGTGGTGGTACGTAGAGATGCTTCTTGTGTGTGGGACCTTGGAAAATAAACAGTGGAGTATTGAACATTGCACGGATCATCTAAAGTTGCTTCCTTTGTTGTGTCAGAGGTCGTGGTCAGGGCTGAGACGTCATCATATACAGGACCGGAAAAACACTGAGTGGGGAGGACAGAATGAGAAAGAGGCAGAGAGAGATAGAGAGAGAATGAGAGAGAGAGAGGACATCAGGATGAGAATTGCATTGATGATCTCACGTGATCTCCCAGTCCCCCGTTTCAAACAGGCCTACCTGTTCTTCAGTCTCCACAGAGCTCCTATGCTCCTTAAATGAGCTGCAGTTTCTCTTCCTGAGACAGAAACAACTAAAAGACTTTAAACTGGGTAAAATCAGCCAAAAAATTGACAACCAATTTCTGAGCAATGCTAATATGTTCACATTTGACCCACCATAAACACAGCGCTCCTGTGATCAGTGGTATAGCCAGACAGATTGCCATGCCCACTGTTATGTGCTTTAACTCTGTTCTCTCCACTGGGTCTATAGAGATAGATAGGAGCCATAAAACAAGGCAAAATATAACAAACTATATAACACTACAAATGAAATCATACCAGCTCATACAGTATATAAACACAAAAAATATATAATTTGTTGAAAAAAAATTAATAAAATGTAACATTTTAATTATACTTGGGGCTGCAATCTGCCAGAGTAGTCAGAGTTTCACAAGGCCCAAAGTCCGAAGTGGAGAGAGAGGGGTGTGAAAAAGGATGCAAAAGAAAAACCAAAGAGCTGAGTTGGGAGTTTGACTGGAGGAGTGGAGGAACCAGAGCTCACCGCTCTGCCCACTACACAACAGGGACAGTGAGAGACACGTAGAACACCTTCAGGAGAAGTGAAGGGAGTGTGTGGATAAGACGAAAGGGGAGTAAAAGATCACACACAACCAGCGACATGTATCACATGCAGAGGTGGGTAGGAACGCGTTACATTTACTCCGTTACATTTACTCCGTTACATTTACTCAAGTAGCTTTTTAGACAAAAATGTATTTGTGAGAGTAGTTTTAATATGAAAGACTTCTACTTTTACTTGAGTAAATATGTAGTGAGACTTTTACTCAGTTACAATGGGATTTGTGCCACACGCTACCGTTACTTTAGTTTTGTAAATAATTTGTCTTTTCAGTGAGAAGACTGACCAATGTCTCATCATCTGAGCATGTCTGACCAATGAAATGAAGCCGGTCAGTCATGTGATCGCATACGCAAACTTTCTCCACTGGTAGCAAGAATGTATTATGACCGAAAAACCTACCGAGCATCCCTGGCCTCAAATACAGTCTCTATTACAACTGGAGGCATAATTTTAATTATGGAGGCATAATTTTAATTACTGGAGGCATAATTTAAATATAACACAGTGCAATACTAAAAATCTGTTCAAACTGAGTGTACACACTAGCAATATATGATTAAGTTGAACCAACGTTTGCTACAAATTGATTCAGTTGGCATCAAGTTGTAGCTACATGTATTGATTCACAGTCTCCTCAGTTAGTGCCTTTGTGGCACACATTGAAGTTACCAGTGGGGAAGTGTCAGTGCCTTCAAGGCCTTCTCTGAAGGTAGATTGATCTTGAAAAAGATGTTTATGTAAAATGTTATTAACGCTTCACCAATAATTTGTATTTTTCTTCTAAATCGGCTTTCAAATCCACTTTTCGTACTTGTGATGGAAAAAAATATCAGTGCTGAAATAAAAAATCAACCAATTAGAATATTTCATTTTAAATATGGATTGGCAGTGTAATCAACAATCATATTTCGAATTAGAATGGCGGGGGCGTGCTCCAATGGTTTCGCTGGTATTCTCGCTGGTCCTCGTGCGTCGGTTCTGCGTGGTTGGTGCCTTGTGAGTTTTTAGCTCATGTGCTAGCAAGTTAGCAGCTCCTAGCAGAGCTACTGTGAGGTTTTACAAGTGGAAAGGATGGAATCGCAGGATTGCAAAATGCTAGGTATGTTTATAGCTCCGAGCGGCCGGCGCTGACCTCGCTTCCTGCGCCGTACTAGCGGCAGCAAATTGCAGCAGCTCCGTCTAGGAAGACGTTATCTCTAACCTATATTAGGTTTTTACTTACTTTTTTAGTTATATTTGCTTATTATAAGCCTTTTGCTTCTTAGTTTTCACTTTTTCGCTACTTCTCAAGTTGTTTTTGCAGTACTATTTCTGCCGTTTGTAAGTACTTCGTGTGACCCCACAGTACCGTATTCCACCGCTATTCAATAGCCAACTCAAAGAATTAACTAAACAAGGCACCCAGAAACATTAAGAGGCTGGTACATTAACAGTTTTATTATGGACAAGAAATTTGACAGATACACACATCAAAGCGATATCGGACCCACGTCTAAAATCACCTCCCCCTAGCACAACCTGGGCCCCGATAGATTATAGAGGCCGCCTAGTAGAATAACCACGCAGAAACGGACCAACAATGCCCGCCTGGGTTCCACCTCCCGGTAAGAAATTACCCACTATCGTTCCATTAATTCAGTAAGCAAACAATAAAATGAGAAAAACTTACATAAATATACTTCCAGTCACCCACACTAATCAAATCAAAATAAACCAAACGTGACACTGCAACCGTCCATCCGGGGGGGGGGACAGAAACCCAGCGTAAAGGGGCTAAATATCCTCTACCTTTCAGCGTGCTATTCCCAATCGTCGTTCCCAAATAAACAGGGCACCAGAATAACCAGGGGAGGGTATTAAAAACCACCCTCCAAAGCCTCCAAATAACACTAAGACGTCCCGTTATTAACTATTTAAAATATAATGCAGAGATACCCAAAAAAAAGGGGAAGAAAAAAAACAGTGGCTATTGTTGCTGGCTGTACAGACCTAACAAAACACAAGGAATGGTTATCCACATATTAGTATGAAAGCTGACCCACTGAGGCCAAAATGCCTCTAACTATGCATACCGGTTAACTGTAGCAGATGGAATGGACCGCACAACTTCGCTTTGTAGTACTTCCAGATATTCCCCGGGACTCTATAAAGCATACAAACAATTAACTACCTGTGCGTGTAGCCACATACCATACCATAGCTGCCGGCATTTACAGAGTGTCTAAACAAAACTAGCCATACCTGTATAAATGTGGGCTTCTCACACACCCGCGGCGCCAGCAAGCTCAGTCCCGTTCCTAGGGTCTTCCCCAAAGGTTTAAAATGCCAAATAACTTCACCCGATCTTCCCGACGCTCAGATTTGCCTCCACGAGATCAAACGATACTTCGTCCCCCCTACGCGAGACTATATAGCGGGTGAAAGCGAAATCAATAAAAATGCCAGTGTCAAAATAAAAGCACCCTCCTGCCGGTACAGAGCCCCCGTCGCACAAGGAGGCTATAAGAGTCGCTACAGGTAAGCGACCATTTTTAACCCAACGGTCTTACCTTTTGCCCCAGACTTCTACCTGTCACATTCGAAACCCAGTATGGAGAACAATAGAGTGAGTGAAACTTCCTTTGTCTACTCACGCAAGCAGCTACTGGAGCTACGGAAATCTGCCCCACACTCCGTTAGCTCTTTCCTTCCCAAAGAACTGCGGAGACCATTCAGGGGATGCAGAGCTGGGGCTAAAACAAAGGCGAAGAGAAGACGCTGCAAGCCGTTTATCCCATCCATCGTAATGGGGAACGTGAGGTCTCTCCGAAATAAAGCGGACGAGTTGAACGCATTGATTGCGACGCAGAGGGAGTTTCGAGAGTGCAGTGTACTGTGTTTTACTGAGACTTGGCTCTGCGGAAATGTTCCGGACTCCGGCGTTTCCATACCAGGCTTCCAGATCGTGAGGGCGGACAGAGACCCGAAACGGAGCGGCAAGAAGAAAGGTGGAGGGGTTGCACTGTACGTGAATAACAGGTGGTGTAACCCGGGACATATTACTGTGAAAGAGAGTCACTGCTGCCCGAACATTGAGCTGCTAGCTGTCGGTTTACGTCCATACTATTTGCCCAGGGAATTCACGGTCGCCATTATGCTTGTTGTTTACATTCCGCCGGCTGCGTGCGTGGAGGTAGCGTGTGACGTCATAGTCGCGGCTGTCGCGAGACAACAAACAAAACATCCAAACTCTTTCATGGCCATCTCAGGTGACTTTAACCATGTTTCACTATCCACAATCCTACCAAAATTCCACCAATCTGTCAGAAGTGCAACAAGGGAGAACAAAGTGCTAGATCTGCTGTATGTAAATGTGAAGGACGCCTACACCTCATCTGCTCTTCCTCCACTCGGAAGATCGGATCACAACCTGGTACTACTGACTCCCATATACCGGCCCGTGGTGTTAAGGCAACCGGTGATAAAAAAGACAATCAGGAGGTGGTCACCAGAGGCGGAAGAGGCATTACAGGTCTGCTTTGAAACCACAGACTGGGGGGTTTTGTGTGACCCAGTTGGTGAGGACATTAACGGGATGACAGACTGCGTCACAGATTACATAAACTTTTGCACAGACGCAGCCGTTCCTGTCAGGCGGGTACGTTGTTTTCCCAACAACAAACCCTGGATCACCAAAGACCTGAGGGAACTGTTAAAAAAGAAAAAGCAGGCTTTTAGACAGAAGGACAGAGAGATGCAGAAGGAAGTTCAGAAGGAGCTAAAGGTAAAGTTGAGGGAGAACAAGGAGACCTACAGAAAGAAACTGGAGGGAAGACTTCAGCAGAACAATGCTAAGGATGTTTGGACTGGTATGAAAAAGATAACGGGATTCAAGTCAAGGTCACAGGCTGCCGGGGGTAGTCTAGACACAGCCAATGAGATGAACCACTTTTTCAACAGGTTCAGCACAACAACACCCTCTTCGGTCAGCAGCGGCACCTCCTCCACTTCCTCCACACCTACACCCACATCCCTACTGTGTCCTAGTTCACACTCCTCATTGAACCCCATCACCCAACAGACAGCTGCAAGCAACAGTAGCACCTCCCCCACCCTCTCCACACACACACAAACATTCTGTACACACCACACCACCCCACAGCCAGCATCTGACGACCCCCACCCACATCTGGAGGTGACAACGACCCAGGTGAAGAGACAGCTGATGAAGCTAAAAATGAACAAAGCTGCTGGGCCAGACAAAATCAGCCCAAGAGTGTTAAAGGTCTGTGCTAAGCAGTTATGTGGAATTCTTCAACAGCTCTTTAATCTGAGTCTCAAACTAGAGCGGGTGCCTGTGTTGTGGAAAACATCATGTCTGGTCCCTGTCCCAAAGAAGTCATCTGCATCCTCTCTCAATGACTATAGACCAGTGGCCCTAACCTCACACATAATGAAGGTGCTGGAAAGGCTGGTCCTCTCACACCTGAGACCCCAGGTTAGCTCTTTCTTGGACCCCCTGCAGTTTGCATACCATCCAAAGATGAGTGTGGATGACGCAATAATCCACCTACTGCAGAGGGTGCACTCTCACCTGGACCTAAACAACACCTCAGTGAGAATCACCTTTTTTGACTTTTCATGTGCATTCAATACTATACAGCCCCTCTTGCTCGGGGAGAAGATGGATAAAATGCACGTGGACAAGCCCATGATTACGTGGGTATTGGACTACCTGTCTGAAAGATCCCAGCATGTGAGGTTAGGAACCTACCAGTCCGATAGCCTGGTATGTAGCACGGGAGCACCGCAAGGAACTGTGCTCTCCCCCTTTCTATTTACACTATACACCACAGACTTCCAGTACAGGTCAGACCTCTGCCACCTACAGAAGTACTCGGACGACACTGTAGTAGTCGGGTGCATCATGGACGGACAGGACGGAGAGTACAGGGATGTTGTTAACAGCTTTGTAGAGTGGACTGCAAAGAACCATCTACTCCTCAATGTAGATAAGACCAAGGAGATGGTGGTGGATTTCAGCAAAAGGGGGTCACAAATCAGTCCCATCAACATCATGGGTCGGAATGTCGAGTGGGTGGATACCTACAAATACCTGGGTGTCCTGCTCGACAATAAACTGGACTGGAAGGCTAACACAGAGGCCGTGTATAAGAAAGGGATGACCAGGCTATACTTTCTCAGAAGGCTCAGATCATTCAATGTGTGTAACAAGATGCTGGAAATCTTTTATCAGTCTGTTGTTGCGAGTGCACTTTTCTATGCAGCAGTTTGTTGGGGAGGCAGCATCAGGAAAGCGGAGGAGAAAAGACTAAACAGGCTGATCAAGAAGGCGGGTTCTGTTCTTGGCTACCAATTGGATGGTTTCGAGGTGGTGGTTAACAACCGGTCACAGAGCAAGCTCACAGATATACTGGACAATAATACACACCCCCTCCATGGGCTGCTGGTCGGACAGCAGAGCACCTTCAGCAACAGACTCCGACAGCTCAGGTGTAGAAAGGAGAGGTACAGGAGATCGTTTGTACCAACAGCGATCACACTGCATAACACACACAGTGCCAGGACACCAACAGACACCAATAACTCTCTGAATAACTGAGCACAAGCTGGACACTTTAAACTTGGACACTTTACACTTTTGACACTTTTGAAGGACTGAGCATGGGTTGGACACTTTAAACACTTAAACTTGGAAATTTTCTAATTTATGATACGGTTATTATTTTATTACTTTACTTTATTTTATTTTGTATTTTATTATTATTATCATTCTCTTTAATCTTAAGTTTGTATAGTGTATTTTGTTTTTGATTGTTTTTGATTGTACTGGAGTTGCTGCAATATGTGAATTTCCCACCGGGATTAAATAAACATCCATCCATCCATCCATCCATCCATCCATCCATCCATCCATCCATCCATCCACCCATCCATCCATCCATCCATCCATCCATCCATCCATCCATCCATCCATCCATCCATCCATCCATCTATCTATCTATCTATCTATCTATCTATCTATAATAAATAAGTGTTCAGCTATTAATAATTTGCTGACATTTGGGAACGAATTGTGATGTTTGGACTTCTAACTGACTGGCATTTGGTGGTTAAATGATGCAGAAGTTGTGTAGGTAATTCGTTGCACATAGTAGACGCAATGATGACAACAGTGTTATGGACGTGTTTTAATACTATGGTCATGTTTTCATTTGACTCTGTCTAGTGAAGGACCATGGCCAGTAAGTATGGTTCGCCACTGGAAGTTACACTGGCCTAATAATTAAGAACAAACAAAAAAACATTATTTATAATAAATAATATTTTATATATTATATTTATTTATAATAAATTATTTTCGTTATCATTCAAAGTCATTGTTTTCTAAATTACATCATGTTTTCTACTACTCACTACTTGAGTAGCTTATAATCAAAGTACTTTTTTACTTTTACTCAAGTAAATTTTTGGATGCATACTTTTACTTTTACTTGAGTAAAATTTGGTTCAAGTAACAGTACTTTTACTTGAGTAAAATTATTGAATACTCTACCCACCTCTGATCACATGCAGTAGATTTGTTATGTGGTTTTGGAAAAAACTAATATTTTCTTATTGTTCTACAGAAATTAAAAATGTGTAACATACATTTGAAGGTTAATGAACACGTATACACTTTTTCAGCGTGCAGGCCTCAAGAGAACTGTTACCTCCTAAAGCACATGAATACTGGAGTCCATCCCCACTGTCTGCTGACTCCAGGTAGAGTTTGTTGTGTTTGATGGGGTTGTGGGTTACAGGCTGTTCGTTCTTGTACCAGATGTAGGTGGGGTTGTAGGACAGAGTGCAGGTGGAGCTGCAGCCCAGTGTTACTGTCTGTCCCTCTGATACTGGAGTGGAGCTCACTCTCACCTGCAGATCTGTATAATAACAACAAAAACAACATCGTCACACGTTTTCACACAAGCTCTCTTCGCTCACAGGTTTGTTGCTCTTTGTCCTAAATTGTTTTTGTTTGCTACCATCTTAGTCGTCTCTCTCCCCCTTTTTGTGTTAGTGCTTTGCTCAGAAGTCCCCCCCCCTTTGGTATTGTTTCACATTGTATGTTTTTGTTAATATTAACTATTGATTCTGTATTGTGTCTTAGGTCTGGTAACTGTGTACCGTATTTTCTGGACTATAGAGCGCACCTCAATATAAGCCGCACCTACCAAGTAAAAAAAAAAAAGGAAAATGTTGTATAAGCCGCACTGGGCTATAAGCCGCATATATCTACTGAACTGAATACAGTGAGTCCCCGCTTAAGGACGGGTCTGGTTAACGATGGACCGGAGTTACGACCATCTTTTTAAAATTTTGCACCGTGCAGTGGCAGCACAGTGGAGTGTTGCTGTAAGCTGAGGCAGCGCAGACTCCACCGCAGCCCATCTCAGCAATGCGATCGCTCTTTCTCACGCTGTACACACGCACAAGAACATTGTTCGTTTTTTCTATACAGTATTTACGATCAAAGCGTATCTAAATCTAGGGTCACGCTTAATGACAAAAACTGCTTTATGACGGACTTTTCAGTCTCTAACCCCATCGTTAAGCGGGGACTCACCGTACATTTAACTGAACTGATCAGTTTCTGAACTGTGCCTGTAGCATTTCATGTGCGACAGTTTTGGCTTTCAGACGGTGTCGAATTCTGACTCCCCTCGTTTATCCGCGCATTACGACGCTACCGATTATATTGTGGATCATGTTTCTATGCATAAATAAGAACTAGACTTTCATTATCCATCACAGCAAATGGCATGGCATTATCTATACCCAAAGCCACACTGGCTCAAGAGCATTAATTATTTTAAATAAAATACATACTGGCTATACCGAAGTTCACCTCTGACCATGACTTTGCAGTATTACAGCAGTATTATGTCTAAATATCTAGTTAGGACAAAACTAGAGTGCTCAATGAACTAAATTGTAGTCACTGTAACTTCTGAATATAATCTGTAGCGTATTTATGCGTGTGCAAACGAGGGGACTCGGAATTTGGCACAACACATGTTGGTTTGAAAACATTTCTCCGTTGTGCCTGCTGCTTGCGTGTGCTAAATGAAATTGAGCACTTTCTTCTTTGATTTACAACTTTAACCTACCACCTGATTCACTTTCTGCTCCGCCCCCTGACGGGTGAAGAAAAATTTACAGAAAAGCCACACCTCAATATAAGCCGCATGGTTCAAATCGTGGGGAAAAAAGTAGCGGCTTATAGTCCGGAAAATATGGTATATACAATTGGTGTTAGGTATTTATCAGTCTGCTGTCTACTTGGTTAGAGGGCAGGTTAGACATGCGCTCACTTGTATAATGCATCACGTAGTTTGACTTCTTTTTAGTAACACCAGATAAGTGGGTGGGAGGCACCCTTGAAATTAAATTCACTAGGCTACATTAAACACCTTGTGCATAGCACAAATCTGTGGTGTGGTAGTTTCTAACTTGTGATCAGGGACCACTTGTTTACATGCTCACATTGTGCCTAGTGGGTGTCACGTAGGGCTACGCCCCCCTCTCTTAGCTGAACTCTGGTTCCTTGTTCCTCGTGTCTGTGTTGTTCCTTGCTAGTTTATCCCGCCCTGCTTGTCTGTTGCCATGGTTTCCCCTCGTCTGCCATGCCCGTGTTGTCATTGTCTTCACCTGTGTCTTGTAGTTCCGTGTACTTATAGTCCCTGTGTTTCCCTAGACCTTTGTCGGTTATTCGTTCTATTGTGGATTCATGTGCCTTGTGACATCTGCTCCCGGTATTTCTTGTCTCTGTTGTTTTATTCTCTGTTCTGTGTTGCCCTGCCTTGTTTTGTTATCGTTCTGTTTCATTATGCTTTTGTATCTGTCAAACCTGGATGGCTCGCCTGTTATGACCCCTGCCTGTTGCGACTACGGTTATGGAATTCCCCTTATTAAATCTCGCTTTGCTCAGCGTTGGTGTCCGCCTCATCGCTCCGCAGCACGTGCTGCGTTAGTGGGCTTGTAACAAAAATGTATTGTTATTCATATTTTTATTATTTTAAACTGATAAGCATAGCAGTAAATGTATCTCAAAAAGAAAAATCTAAACTGCTATGTGCAGGTACCTGTAACAATCAGAATGACTCCTGGTTTACCACTGAATTTCTCTCCCCCTTTAGTGCTGAATCTAAAGCGATATTCTCCAGAATCACTCTTCCTCAGATCTCTGATTCTCAGAGTGCAGCTTCTCTCTTTATCTCCAACAAACTCCACTCGACCAGCAAACTGTTCTTCCAGACTCAGGTCCTGTGGATCCTCTTTAGGACGAACATAAAACCAGAATGTGTGATTAACTTTCTCATCACTGGGATGTGAGTAAGTGCAGGGAAACTCCACTGATGATCCCTCCACAACACACACTCTTCTGTCTGTGTAGCTCACACTCCAACAGACCTCCCTAGACACACCTGTGAAAGCCAAGGTGTGTTACTGTTAGATGTGTACTGAATCCTACAGAAATAATTATACACACTGAAATTATTGAAGAATTTCAGGATGTGGTGAAATCACACACATGCTACAGTTGAGCGGATGTCGTCATGATCAGCAACAGAGCAGGAGTATCTGCCTCCATTAGCACCAGAGAGGACAAGAGGATCATTTGTATAGTATGATGTTTTGTGATATTGTTCATTTTTGTACCAGTAGATATATGTGTTAGAGGCCAGTTTGCAGGATGGGCTGCAGGTGAGAGATACTCTCTCTCCATTCCACTTCAGGAGGTCAGGGGCCATCTTCACCTGCAGGGCTGAAAGAAGATGCAGGTGACGGCCTGGTGGCTGGTATCTGGAACAGCGGACATGCATCTCAAAGCCTTCTGCACCTTTGTGATGTTTAATGGACACTTTTTATGCACTGGCCAGTTTACTGAAACACTGTGCTATACAGACATTTGAAAGGGGTAGAGGGTGACTGACAAGCTGTGTAGGTCTACAATGTGCGAAATAGTCCTGTACAATATTCCTATACAATAGCCCTATACAATACCCCTGTACAATAGGTGATCTTCAAAGGAGGACAGTTAGACGGTGGGTGTGTCTGTGAATGTGTCTTGGAAGTGTATGTCATGTTCAGTAACACACTTGAGGAGAAGTGTCTGTGTTTCCACGTAACAGAATGTTTTCCTTTTCTATCCGTTAAGAACCAAAACAGGTTTCCCTAATTCAGTTCAGAATGTATGAAGGACTTGGCAGACCAGAATTAATTTTCAAGTCCAAAAACAGCACCTTTCATTACATTACCAATCAACAGGTGAACAAACACACGAAAGAGGAAACCCATTCTTAACAATAAGAGCTGATTATGGTACTGTCAGTATAATGTCAGTGTTTGACAGGATAAACGGGGGCCTACAGTAGAGCTGTCAAGGAGTCTGAGTGCTCTGGCTGTGAATTTACTAGCACAGCTGCAGCAGACCTGCTGTTCTTACTTAAGAATTAGTTTTGGTGGTGTGATGTTACAACAAATATATTTGATCCATAAATGCTAAAATATGTGAAATAGACTGCAGTTAGCTTCTCTGTTACCTGAAACTGTTAGCCTGACTGCTGTTGAGCTGTGATATTTCTCTCCTGTTCCTGCAAAGAGCATGAGGTGATATTCTCCTGAGTCTCTCTCTCTCAAGTCTATTATTGTAAGAGTTGAGCTGGTACTTGTGGTCTCAGTGTAGCTCACACGCCCTGCGTAGTCTGAGTCTAACACTACATCCTCTGGATGGTCCTCATTCCTCCATTTATCTTTCTGTTTGGGGCTGAACCAGAAGAACTTTGTGACGTCCCATGGGTAATAGCACTTCACTGACTGCTGTGAACCCTGCAGTGCACAAACAGCCTGTGGATAACACGTCACAGTGACCATCTGACAATGAGACGCTGAAACAGGAAAAAGGAGGGATTGGGTAAGAGATTGCGTAAGTATGTTTCTGACTTTTAATTTGATAAAATATGAATCTTTCCCAGAGGAAATTTAGTTTATTTTTCAAAATAGACAAAACACTTTATGAACAATTAAACTGGCACTATGATAACATTTGTTTAAGTAAACACTCATATTTGTATTTATTTTTGACATTTCAACTCTATTTTACCAGGAAATATCCCATTGAGTTTGAAAATCTCTTTTTCAAGGAAGACATTTACATTGACATCATTTTACACATGTGACCGGTGTGTTTCTGCGTTGTGTAAAAATTATCCGCCACATGCAATCTTTGTAGGCGATCTTCTTTTTATTCGATCAGCCACTCCTGTTAATACACAACAAGTGCATAGAACAATGCTGACAAACTCACTCCAGCACTCTCTCCCACGATATTAAAATGAAAAGGGGGGAGTTAAGATGGGTGGTCGCTATTTATACTTGGGGGGAAACACCACAAAAGAAGAAAACAGAAAGGGGAGGAGTCTGGATCCCACATATTCACAACTAGATAAACAGATAAACAAATACAGTACATTTTGTGTAATTATACAAGTGACAGATCAACCTGGTTACACACATAAGACAAAATTATTCAAACACCTTATGAAAAACAAGTGCATGTCATGGAATCGGCCTCAAAAACTCGCAGATTGGATTTTAAAATGTTCAAAGAGATTAGCTCAGTTAATTTCCAGTCTTTCTGTAACAAATTCCATGTATGATGTGCAGAGTAGACAAAAGTCTTTTTACCCAAGTCCATTTGGGCAAAAAGGACACAGAGCAACAGATAATAGACAGAATAGGAATGAACATTTCTCAGAGTAAATAGTGGAGAGATACGCAGGCAAAATTCCCAATATTGCCTTATAAATAGAAGTATACCAATGACACGCCCTTTGAATCGCCAATGCAGACCAACCAGTTCGAGAATATAATTCAAAATGATGAATGGACATCTTACAATTAGTAATAAACCTTAAAGCAGCATGATAAACAACATCAATATATGGACATTTAGGCTTTATCTGTACTTTTTTATGACTGTTTTCATCATTAAAGATATGCTCTTTGACACGTAAAGCTAATCTAATCTTTGATTAAATCTGATATGGGTTTATAACTTGTGAAAATCAAAAATCAAAATCATAGAATCCAGTGCATTAAGACATAAAAATCAAACCTGCGTTATGCAACAGGATGATCAGAAACAGGATTCTGGATCCACAGTCCATGACTTCATCAGTAAAACTATAAATCAACATTTTCCAAAGTTAGATAAGATCAGTACCAAGATCAGTACCAAGCCTTGAATAAATATAGTAGTTTAGAAAACATCAGATAACATATATGTTTATCTTTCTGTGCTGATTATTTTGGTTGCTACATTCTGATGGTATATGTCATAGTTTTGATAGCACAGGTCATCACTAGAGTCTTTTGGTTATATACTTACATTTTGTGGTGTAAACCTCATATCTGATGTGTGGAGTGCAGTGAGCAGTGCAGTCTGTGTGTATCAGATTATTGGAGTCTGACTGCACACAAGCAGAATTGGTTTACTTCCCCTTTTATGTCTGTTCAGTTCAAGGGAATCAACACCCCCCCCCCCCCCCAAGTCCATATCTTCTAACTCTCTCCTTCCCTTTCCATCAAATGTGTGTGAACTTTTTCATGTGCAGATCAGATTCATCTTTTACTTTTTCTGCACTTTTTTGCAATGTTTACATAGCCTGTAAGTCGTGACTTTAGAGTAAATGTTTCTGCTAAATGATCATAGATGAATCCTTAAATGAAGGCCTGTGCTTTGCTCTGTTACTGAGTATAATGGCCATGACCTCCGTCTGCTCTCCACCACCCATCCTACACTTGGACGTTGTTGTGATCTTGGTCACTAAAATGCCACAGGAGGCGACAATGAGCAAACAAAATGAGCTGAACACAAAAAAGCAACACAGCACAAATCAGAGTAAGTGAAGACAGAGCCTCTCATGGTAACAGAGTTTATGTTCAATTCATAATGACAGAGAAATTCCTTAGTTTTCATTAACTATGAAATTAATATTTCTCAAAAGATTACATAGTTGCTTAAAACACACATGGTATGAAACATTCTTTGGACCTTTGTGGCCATCATTTTAGTCTCTCAGTATTACATAAAAATACAGTGATGCTGAATTTGTATCTGCCCACATCTCCCCCTGGGTCAGTAACCCACCCAGTGTGTGCTGCCTGTACAATGCAGTTTTCTTATTCAGGGACATTTCACCGTGTAGCCTGTACCCTGCAGTACAGGAAATGTGTGTCAAATAGCAAAATAAGAAAGTCTGCTAAGTACATCTTCTTCCTGTTTCCTAGCTAGAGTTGCACCAAAGCATTGTGGATCTTGTTGTTTTTGTACTTCATCCTGTCACGTTGAGGACCCCGGCCCCTCCCTTTTGGCCGTGTCAAGTCAAGTCAAGTCAACATTTATTTATAAAGCACATTTAAAAGCCACAAGGACCAGCCAAAGTGCTGTACAATGCACTCATACATACATGAATAAGAATAAAAATAAGAATATCAAAAATACAAATACAAAACACACACAATTATTTGTATCGAAGTCTCAAATAAATATATTAAATACAAATTAAGATTATATAAAATTAACCTGAGCATTTCATTTCTGTTGGTTTACCTTACGAGCACTAAAACGCTTGAGAATACATATATGTTTTTAACTTGGACTTAAAAACATCTACTGAGGATGACGCAGAGGTGGGGACTCGAGTCACATGACTTGGACTCGAGTCAGACTCGAGTCATTAATATTAATACTTTTGACTTGACTTGAAAAAATATTCAGACTTAGACTTGACTTGGACTTTTACACCAATAACTTGGGACTTGAATTGGACTTGAACCTGTTACTTGCAAAGACTTGATTTTTTTTACCCCAAATCTAAATTTTAAAACGCATATTAATATTTATAAAGTGTGCCCCATTAATTTCATTTCCGTCCTTCTGACGCAGACCGACATTACACCAGATTCTGTGACCGTCGAGTTTTGTGACCACAGGGGGCGCTATTTCACAGTTTCTGTTCAGAGGCACAAACGCTTTACGAATGCTACGTAAACTACGCTGATGCACTTTCTATACTCGTTTTGTTGGTGTCCACGAGCCAAAATATGACAGATGTTTATATTTACATTTATCGTCTCTTAATTACATAAATGTACTTAAACAAGATTTACCATCCCCTCACCATTGCAGCCAACAAAGAAATCATGAATGGGATGTACAGGTGAGCCTTTTTAACTGGGGTCACCAATTCTAACGGCAGCCATCAGAATATGTGACCCCACTGAATCTCCAGGTAACAATAGTAGCCTACACCGTGACCCCACAATAACAGAAAACAATGAAAAATAACCCTAACCTTTTATTAGTCTATATTTAAACATTTTATCCAAATGTTTAGAATAACCATTCGTAATGACAGCATCTTGCTTATGATGAAGCTTTTTCGTGTAAAATGATGTAACGAAACATTCTTGTTTAAGTACATTTATGTAATTAAGAGAAGATAAAATGTAAATGATCTGTCATCTTTTGGCTGGCGGACACCAACAAAACGAGTAAAGAAATGCATCAGCGTAGCATTCGTAAAGCGTTGGTGCCTGTAAAAAAAAAAAAAAAAAGACTCGAAAGGACTTGAAATTCCAAGTTTCAGACTTGGGACTTGACTTGACGGCTGCTTGTCTTGACTCGAGACTTGACTTGAGTTGACTCTTTGCTTGAGACTTGACTCGGGACTTGAGGATAAAGACTTGGACTTACTTGAGACTTGCAAAACACTGACTTGGTCCCACCTCTGGGATGACGTCCTGATAGAGACAGGCAAATTATTCCACAGTTTGGGTGCCACAACAGAGAAGGCTCTGTCACTTTTCGTCTTAAGTCTAGAATATGGTACGACCAAGTGTAGTTGATTAATTGATCGTAGAGTTCTCTGTGGTGAGTACGGGCAGACCAGGTCAGAAATGTAGGTGGGAGAGATTCCATATAAAGCTTTAAAAACAACCAGAAGAATCTTAAATTCAATCCTGAACTTAACAGGAAGCCAATGTAAGGAGGCCAACACAGGAGAAATGTGCTCCCTTTTCTTTGTTCCTGTCAGGAGCCTAGCCGCTGAGTTTTGAACAAGCTGAAGACTTGACAGAGCTGATTGGTTAATACCAAAATAAAGAGAGTTACAGTAGTCAAGCCGTGACGTGATAAAAGCATGAACAACTGTTTCCATATCTTTAAAAGTTAAAATAGATTTGAGCTTAGAAATTTTCCTTAGCTGATAAAAACTGGCACTAACCACAGAGTTGATCTGCTTATCAAATGTAAGTGAGGAATCAAAGAAGACGCCGAGATTCCTGACGCAGCTCTGAGTATTCATTAATAAAGGCTCCAGATGTTTAGTAATTGATGTAACGTTGTCTGGATGACCAAAGATAATAGCCTCTGTTTTGCCATCATTCAGTTTTAAAAAATTTTTAGACAGCCAAATTCTTATGTCCTGCAGGCAATCACGTATCACGTCTATAGAGCAGTTGTCAGCTTGCTTAACTGGAAAGTACAACTGCGTATCATCCGCATAACAATGGTACGAGACTCCGTGCTTGCGGAAAATGGTCTGAAGAGGAAGCGTATACAGAGAGAATAATACTGGACCCAGGACAGAGCCCTGTGGAACTCCACAAGTAAGTTCTGCCGGAGAAGACGAAAAATTACCAAGTGTCACAGAGAAGGATCTTTTTCAAAGATACGAGATAAACCATTCAAATACTGTTCCCCTAATGCCTACCTCACACTTTAGCCATTCCAGAAGGATAGCATGATCGACCGTATCAAAGGCAGAGCTGAGATCTAATCAAATTAAGACAGCGCACTTCCCAGAATCTACAGTTAATAAAATGTCATTCGTTACTTTAAGTAGGGCGGACTCTGTGCTGTGGTGAGCTCTGAAACCAGATTGGAATTTATCCAAAATATTATTCTCAGTTAAGAATGATGAAAGCTGCAGAAAAACAATCTTCTCTAAGACCTTAGATAGATAAGGGAGTTTGGAAATGGGTCTGTAGCTGTTGAAGGAAGCAGGATCCAAACTAGGCTTCTTTAATAGAGGCTGAACTATTGCATGTTTAAAAATGTCAGGGACGACGCCACTAATAAGGGAGCTGTTTACAA
This sequence comes from Brachyhypopomus gauderio, assembly GCF_052324685.1. Lineage (NCBI taxonomy): Eukaryota > Metazoa > Chordata > Actinopteri > Gymnotiformes > Hypopomidae > Brachyhypopomus > Brachyhypopomus gauderio. The sequence continues at coordinate 5,274,123 of NC_135211.1, read as the reverse complement.
TGGCTAAAATGCTAGGGCCCACAGTCTGCAGCACCTTTTTTAACAAAGGTGTGGGTATCACATCCAAGGCACATGTAGTAGATCTCATACTTAGGGCTAACTCGGATAAGTAAGACATAGACACTGGCTCAAACTGGCTAAAGATAGCGGGACATACAGGCAGGTCAATAGAAGTACTGTGCACAGATAAAATATGAGATCTTATATTTTCAACTGTGGATTTACGGAAGATTACATACTCCTCACACCACTCAGAAGATGGTTCAATAGGGATTTCCTTAGAGGGATTCATTACTGCATTTATTGTATTAAATAAGACTTTTGGGGTATGGGAATGTTTACTAATAATAGCAGATAGATAGTTTTCCCTTGCGGCTTTTACAGCAAGTTGATAAAAAACTCCACGCCGACTCTGGCACAGATGAAGCGGGACCCCGAGTGCTCATATCTGTTGTGTGCAGGGACCCCGAGCTGGCGGAGATACTCCGCGAGAGGGTGGTGCGTCTATGGAGGGAGCGACGCCTTGCTCCTTCCCGCGCCACCTCGCCTCTGAGGGTTGGCGCAACCGCGTCCACCCTGGAGGAAGAATTCGGGGAGACGGATTCTGTGGGGGAGGAGCAGGAAGAAGAGGAGGAGGACTACCCTCCTTTGGTAGGCAAAGCCTCTACCGTCGACTATGGTGGCAAGGAGGAGGAAGCCTACCCCCCCTCGGATTGCGACACCTCCACCGTTGACTACGGTGGCGAGGAGGGGGAGGTCTACCCCCCATCGGTGAGCGACGCGTTCACTGACGACTACGGTGAAGAAGAGGAGGAGGAGTCGGAGGAAGAGGACTACCTCCCTCCGCCCGTAGGTCCCTCTACCACCGTAGGGAAGGGCGGGGAAGAATACCCCAATGACGATGATGGGGAGGAGGAGTACGGGTATTACCCTCTGTCCGAGGGCTTGTATACCGAGGAGGAGGAGGAGAGCCCTCCCCCCTCGGAACTGTCGGCCGAGACGGTTAAAGGGAAGTGGACCCCGTCCTCCAATCGCTCCGGAGGAGAGAGAATGGACTGCTCCCGGGGTGGCAGCCCGGAGCAGCCCATGAGCTGGAGCCAGGGCAGCGAGGCGACCGAGATGGAGGTGGAAGTGCCCACGGTCGACTCCAGAGGAAGGTCGCGGAGCGAGTTGGGCGTACCATACGGCACCCGGCGGAGGCTTTACAGCAAAGGCCGGAGGAGGACCGTTCGCTACAGCACCTGCAGCTCCTGATCTCTCAGCTCCTGAGGACCCCGGCCCCTCCCTTTTGGGCGTGTGTTTACGTAGTCCACGTGCATCGTCTACATCTGTGGATATCCGTGGTTATGGCTATGTCGTGTGATAATCTGTCTCACCTGTGACTCGTCTCGTAATCACGTGGGGCTAATGTGGTTTGTCTATTTAATGTGCGCTCGCGCAGTGTCCTGTGCTCGTCGTTGTCTAAGTCTACACGTTGTGTGTACATCAGTCAGTGTTGCCCGTGCGCTAGAAAGCGCTATTTGTGTGAAATAAACAGTCAGTGACGTATGCTGCAAACAGGATTCGTGTCTCGTCCTTGCCGCCTCACCCAACGTCACACATCCCCTATATACTGATGCATTAATGCATCATCATACACCTGGACGTAGTATTTTTTATTTTATAACATTTTTATTTTTATTATTTATGATACGAGGCTACTCGTGTTCAAATAAAGATTAGTTTGTGAGGTTAAAAAGGCTTAATTTAGTAAACAAATATTCACCAGAATATAAGTAAAAGTGCTTCATCTAACAATTGCCCACTTTACAGTAATCGTTTGATTCTGATTGCAGGGACATTACACAATTAATTTAGTTCATGTATTTAAGTCCAGTGTTTTGCATGTGTAGCCTGTTTTGTCTCAAGCTTTGTTTAGTTCTGGTCTTTCTAGTTTTATGTTTAATTGTAGTTGCCTTTGTATCTTCAGTGTTTGCTCAGTTTATGTCCATCTGCATTGGTTTTTGTTTTGGGTATGTCTGCTGTTCTGGTACAACCATGGGCTGTCTTATGGACTCGGATAAAGGATTTACTCATAATAAATCAGACAGCAAAACCCCTGCGCCATGGGTATATGTCACTCTCTATGAGATAGGCAGGTCATCACAGAATTTTTTCGCTTGGCTGCCTATTGAAAATAGGCATGAAAATCCTGATGAGCACCAAGAGTTTACCTGCCTTACCCAGCGATGCAGGGAGGAGCAACCTGCAGCAAAAGGCGAGGTAAGATGGTTGGAACACATAGTTAACCCAAGGCAGAACTTTTGGTGTGCTGTCAAGAGCCATTGTGAGCTCCCCATACCCCACATGAAGGGGAGCTGGTGTAGTGAGAGCAGCTGAGAGGGGACTGTGTCTGTGTGCTCCATCAGGGTTTCCCCACACTCCTGGGGAGACGGAGATCCAGTCTCCAACATGGAAAAGATCACGCCCCCAGCTTCTGTACTTCCTTTGACCAGAGATAGGTCAGCGCCCACTCCTGTGACCTGGAAGGGGTCATCACCTGAGCATAAACCGCACCTGGACATCACCACCGCATCTCTGAAACTCCCTCCACTGATTCCCCAAGCAGCACCACCCCTGGATCCACCTAAGAAATGTTTTTTTTTTTTTTTTTTTGGGGGGGGGGGGGGGGATAAACCCACCAGGTCTGAGAGCAGGGTGCCATGTCAGCGGTTTCTGCGATGCCATCTCTTTGGCTGCTGCCCCTCCATGTCAGATGTCCGGATGTCTTCAAAGGCTGCCTGGCCTACTCCTGAAACCTCCCAGACTTTCCCAAGAATCCATTTGGGACCTCTAGAGACTGCCCAGTTCATTTAGTTCAAGTATTTAAGCTTTGTGTGCTGTTGTGTCATGCTAGTGTCTGGTTAAAACAAGTTCAGTTCTGCTCTGTCTGGTATTGTATAGTATTGTGCTGTTTGTTTTTTACCTGAACTCCTGTGGTGTTTGTATTGCATGTGTAGCCTGTTTTGTCTCAAGCTTTGCTTAGTTCTGGTCTTTTCTAGTTTCATGTTTAATCGTAGTTGCCTTGGTATTTTCAGTTGTTGCTCAGTTTACGTTATCTCCTCAACACTAATCATGGACAACCAGCAGCCTGCGTCTGATCTTACTGAAGGGGAGTGCTCCCTCTGCTGGATGAGCAGAAGAATGTCACTTGATTAATTACTGGTGGATTTTGTTTGGTTGTCCTAAGTAAAGAATGAATGAATGTTCAATTTATATAGCACCTTTACAATTTTAACACAGGTACAAGTCACAGACAACCAATCACACAATTGCGCACAGCGTACTCTCTAAGGGGGGCCACAGCCCCCTGGGGGACTGAATGGGGTGCAGGAAGAGGAGAGAGGATAGACCCTAGTGGCAGAGCACCATCCACCACTGGGCATACAAGCGCGCACACACACACACAAAGATACAAACACACACTCAGGGAGAATTTGTCAGGGACTGCCAATTTACCTAACCTCCATGTTTTTGGATTGTGGGAGGAAACCGCAGATCCCGGAGGAAACCCACGCAAACACAGGGAGAACATGGAAACTCCACTCAGATAGGGACTTGAACCCAAGACCCCAGTGCTGAGAGGCAAACGTGCTAACCACCAAGCCACCGTGTTGCCCAAAGACACATACACTCGCCACTTTATTAGGTACACCTTGCTAGTACCAGGTTGGACCCCCTTTTGCCTTCAGAACTGCCTTAATCCTTTGTGGCATAGATTCAACAAAGTACTGGAAACATTCCTCAGAGTCTGGTCCATATTGACATGGTAGCATCACGCAGTTGCAGATTTGTCAGATGCACATCCATGATGTGAATCTCCTGTTCCACCACATCCAAAAGGTGTTCTATTAGATTGAGATCTGGTGACTATGGAGGCCATTCGAGTAGAGTGAGTGTTTTCAAAAAACCAGTCTGAGATGATTCACGCTTTATGACATGGTGGGTTATCCTGCTGGAAGTAGCCATCAGATGGGTACACTGTGGTCACCAGGATGGACATGGTCAGCAACAATACTCAATTGGTACTAATGTGCCCAAAGTGTGCCAGGAAAATATTTGCACACTATTGCACCACCACCACTAAACCACTCCTACCGTCCCGTTCACCTGAATACTAGCACCTGTTCCCCATTACGTTGTGCACCCTTTTTATTCCCGCAGGTCGTTCGGTCCGGTGCTGCACATTGCCCTGCTGGAAGTTCCACACTGGACCTCTCTCTGCTGCTGCTGCCTGTTGTGCATAGTGTCTGCCTGTTTTGGAGTTGCCATCTCTGTTTGCATCATTACTTTCTCTTATGGAGAATAGACATCCTGTTTTGCAACCCTCGCCTTCCGCTGCCTCTGTCCCCACGTCACAGACGTCACACAAATGATTACTGTAAAGTGGGCAATCATTACATGAAGCACTTTTACTTATATTCTGGTGAATATTTGTTTATTAATTAAGCCTTTTTAACCTCACAAACTAATCTTTGAACACGAGTTGCCTGGTATCATAAATATAAAATTAAAATATATATTTTTATATATTTTATAACATAAAAAATACTATGTAGAAAAAAGACAAATTATGTATGTGACATTTATATCCAGTAAGGCAGACGTCTGGGCCACACTGTGGGCCTAGTCCAGGTGTAATAATAATAATAATCTTTATTTGTATAGCACCTTTCATACATACATGCAACTCAAAGTGCTTTACAGAATAAATAAAAAAACATTAAAAGGAAGCAAAAATAAGACAAAAATTTTTTATAAGAAATTAAAGATAAAAAAGAAACAAACATAATAAAATAATGACAAATTATAAAATAATAATAATAATGTAATAAAATAAACATTAAAATAAAATAATACTAAATAAAATAATGTAAAAAAGTAAAGTACTTAACTAAAAGCAGATCTAAACAGGAAAGTTTTGAGACTCTTCTTGAAGCTATGCAGTGATGAAATGCCTCTGAGCTCTTCAGGAAGACAGTTCCAGAGCTTTGGGCCATAGTGGCTAAAAGCACCCTCGCCAATCTCTAATCCGCTTTTAGGAATCACCAGTAGATTACTGTTTGAAGACCTGAGAGACCTGACTGGAACATATCTAACCATCATTTCACTGAGGTAAAGAGGAGCAAGACCATGAACACATTTAAAAACCATCACTAGAACCTTAAAATCTATTCTAAAGCTGACAGGTAACCAGTGCAGTGAGTGTGAAGTGTGTATCATGTCTGTGAAGGCCACGGCACTGCCAGCACTGAGATAACGCTTGGTTATTGTGCGCTTTTCACTAGGTGTTATAATAGATAATGACATATTGAAAAATACACCAAAATGATCAGAGACAGCAAGATCAGTCATTTCAGTATTATTAACTCATTATTAAATGATCAAATCTACAATGTGGCCGTGCTTATGAGTTGGGCTTGATATATGCTGTATGAGATTAAAAGAGGTAAGCATCCTCATGAATTGTGAAGTGATTGGATTTGTGGATATATCCACATGAATATTAAAATCCCCAGCAATTAAAACATTATCAAAATCAATTAAACTCCTAGAAAGCATTTCTGCAAAATCTTCAACAAAATCTGTATGTAGTCTGGGAGGATGATAGATAACAATCAAAAGAACTGAATAAGTACTATTGAGTTGTACTGTCAGATATTCAAAGGTAGGATGTTCCCCTAATGAGATCTGCTTACAGCGGAATGCTTTATGGTAAAAACCATAAAACCACCACCACCTCTCTTCTTTAATCGGGAGACATTAAAATATTTAAAGTCGGGAGGCGAAGCTTCATTCAGCACTATTGCTCCATTGCTATCAAGCCGTCTCTGTTAGAAAAAGAAAGTCCAGACAATAATCTTCAATTAATTTAGCTCAACCCGATGGCTAACATGGTTAGCACCCCGATGGCTAACATGGTTAGCACTCTGATGGCTAACCCTATTAGCATGGTTGGCAGCCTGGTGGTTGGTCCGCGAATGGCCAGAGTTATTTGCATGCTGTTGCTGTTGCTTAGCAGCCAGACTGAAGTCAGATCTCTGATGCTGATTGGGGTGTGTTTGATGTCCTTGATGTCCTGGAGAGGGAGGCAGCATGTTGTGGTGAGATTGCTCAATTTCTGCTACTTCAGTTGAGGCGAGAGCTTCATATCTGTTTTCTAAAAGAATGTTCTGTTCTGGAGATGGCTGCTTGCCACCGCTGCTGTGCTGGTTTCTGCAACGTTCCTTCCCCCGAACAAGAGTCCAGCCCTTATCATTGTTGTTGTTAACAGGATTAGGAGTTGAGGCCAAGATGAACTTAGGCTTTGCCCCCAGTACATCCCAGCGACAATGCAGAGACACGTCTCTTTCTTTGCCAGTCACCGGAACAGTTTTATCAGCAGTTTGCGTGGCAAGAATCGAGTCCAGATATTCTTCATCCTATAAGGTATGGATTCTTTCCTGAAGTTCTGCAACCCCCTGAGACAGTTTGATACACTCAGAGCAAATAGATGATGTGGAAGCATGAGCCATAATCGAAACAATATCAAAAGCACTGGGCTCAATGTTTCAAATATCCAAATTAAAATTCCAAAATGCAAAATTGATACCCAAGACATTCTGGCAGGTATTCCACAGCTGGGAACAATATCAGCCGCTGATAAAGGTTTCGGTGCACAAAAACCACTCACTCACTGTAACAAATCAAGGGGGGCGGGTATGACGCAAATGCAAGAAAAGGAATAATTTATTAAACAAAACAGAGACCAAAGGGAACAAGCGAGAATAACCAAGGGTAGAAGAATGTATACTAGATAGAACATGGACACACTAAGGAAGGACTCTTTTACATATGACAACAGACAAACTTACAAACACTAAGGCATAACAACAACAAAATAAACAGGACTAAATAAGCTGGAGACACTAGACTAGACAGCACAGGAAATAACTATATAAACTTAGGAGCAGAAGACGAAGGCTACAACAAGGTTCAACTACAAAGGGGGAAACAGATAGACGGGGACAAATATACGAACGAAGAAACTAAAACAGAGAGACAGGGAGGGGAACAATATACAAGGGAAAACCTAACTAACAAGAACCAACTAAGTTAATGAGCAAAGAGATACGAGAACTAAGACAGAGAAGACAAAACCTGAACCAACCATACCAGCACACGGGAGAACCGAAGGGAAAACACAGGCTACTGAACATGGGGAGAAACATGGCAAACTTTCAACAAACAAACGCAACAACCGACACGGGAGAGAAACACCAGGGGGTTTATATACACAGAACAAGACGGTGAAACGAGACTCAGGTGAGTGGGTACTAACGAAGCGGGTGTGGTAGACAAAGGTTGGAATGAATGGGAGCGGGGAGCTAGGCGGGACCAGGGAGGAGGGAGGGGCCAGACGTGACAAAAGCGTCTGTACAGCAGGAAAGCAGGAAGTAAAAACTAAAAAAAATAGATAGATAGATAGATATGCAATGCAATAACGTGTAGAGTTAGTGCATGTAAAGGGAAATATTTAATATATATGGGGACCAATTCATTAATAATAAAAAAAATTTTTTATGATTATCACCGGCAATATATCTTGTTAGTTACAATGCTTAGAAGTCTTTGTATGTCCTTAAAATGTCTATTTATGAATTAGTCACAAGTTCAAGTCATTATAAAATTACATTATGAGCTCTCACAGGTGTTATTTTACATGACCTGATCAAACTGGTCAACTTCTGATAACCTTTTCATTTTTAATGGAGGAATCAAAGTACTTCAATCATTTATGAAGTGTTATGGTAGTATTGTTTGCATGCATTTTATTAAAGGTAAACATTTTAGCATTCAGCACTTGTCTCAACAGTAGGGCCTAACTTGTCAAATTGGCTTCTTTAATTAACGTAATTCTACTTCTCGGGGCGCTTTGCTATTACTGGGATGCAGAGGTTTCTCCTGGAAGACGCGCAGCAGGAAGCTGCGCTCATGGTTGGGTTCGTAGGTGGAAGGGATGATGACATACTGTCCTGCAGGCAGGCTGACACGCACACGCACCTCACGGCTGTTTGTAAAGCCGCACTTAGTCACCAAATCCAGTTGCTCCAGATCATCAGTACCTAGATGACAATTTGCCTTGCCCTTACACTGCACACATGCACACGCACGCACACGCACGCACACACACGCGCACACACGCGCACACACGCGCACACACGCGCACACACACGCACACACACGCGCACACACACGCGCACACACGCGCACACACGCGCACACACACGCACACACACGCACACACACGCACACACACGCACACACACGCACACACACGCACACACACGCACACACTGGTAACTGTTTTGACATTGGCTTTTACTTGATTATCCTTGACACTGACCATTACAGTGGGCAGATCCCTGCATTAAGACACACCATACACAACTTATCTGGAACCTGAACACACAAAAAGACACCATGGACAACAACCATGACTGAATTAGAATATTGAAACTCCAGATGTTTTGACAGGAAGTGCAGTGGTCAAGATCAAAGGAGAACAACTTGAAGAAACTCTTCAAACTTTCTCAAGAGCATCTTTTCACACTGTGTATGTGTGTGTGTGTGTGTGTGTGTGTGTGTGTGTGTCTCAGGAGGGATCACCTTATAAATGTAAAACCCGATGGTGTCATAGCCTTGTCCCAGTTGCCTCTCTTGCCGGCCTCCTTTCTGCATCAGAGCCACCACAGCGGAACAGTCCTGCTCACTGTCAGAGCCCAGCGTGATCACATACTGGGGGTTTGAGCTGAATGTATCTGGGGAACATTAGGGCCAGTCAGAGGGTACAGTTCTGGTAGAGCTTTCACCTGGGGTCTCTCTATATCGCCTTCATTGTGCATGTATAAGTATGTGTGTATGTTGACTATAATGGCATTTAATTGTCTACACTTTGTCCTGTGACTTCAAAAGTGCGTTCAAATACATGTTTTTTTGTTTTCAACTCAGAAGGCACCATGTTTTTGTCATTCTGTTTGTTTTGTAATACGTCCACTTATTTTGCACCATCTATTGCAGTAAATAGTAGGAGGGGCCTGTGAGACTGTGGGACTGCCCTACGGTCCAGTATGAGTGACAGGTACCAGGGTGATCACGGCAGCCGTCGGCGGTGGAGCCCAAGGTCCAACTCCCCTCAAACTGGCGAAGATCCCAGTGGCCCTCCTTGGCACTGCTCAGTGAGTCCGGGGTCAGGTTACAGATCTCCAGCTTTGTGTACTGCTGCATAAAGTCTGAATATGCCATCCTAACAGAGAGGGAGACATAAGACATAAACAAAAATCAAGCTTTTACTTCATCTCCCTCTACTTCACGTGTTTAAATCCACTGAAATGTGGTCTCACCAGAACTCTCCGTCGTTGCGTGAATGATCGAGTTTGGCCTTCTCCTCTGGCAGGACGTGGTCCCACTCTTTAGAGCTGAGGAAGATAAGGAGAGCATCATAATCGCCGTCAGCATGTGACACAGAGCACCGGTATGACAACATGGGAGCATCGTGATTGGTCTAGGGCTTACTCGTCACTCCAGGCCCCGGTCCATTCCAAGTGCCCCCAGGGGTTCCTGAGACGCACCAGCTCCACTAGCCCCTCACCGACATGCACCTACCACAGACAAAACTGTCAGTCTGCCCCCTACAGGCACTGCAACACCCTGCAGTTCATTCAGTGATGAATCTTTTGTGATATTAGTGAGAGTTCCAAATCTTTGGGGCAGGGTGGCCCTGCTCTCTGGGCACCAATCCAACTGTCACAGGCTACAAGGCAAGTCAGACTCTGCCTCTCCTCTGATGGAGTACGTAAGTGTGTATGTGTGTGCGCATTAGTGTTGTGCGGTATTTAACATTTTCATAACGTCATACCATCTTCAGATTATACGGTGGTGTACGATATTACCAGGGGGTGTTTGTGATGTTATTCCTTATTAGCTTCATCCTGTTCAGATGCCTGGTTTTTCAGTTTATATATCTCGTGTCCTTAGTTCATGTAACGTATGGGGTTGCCCACAGTAGGCTAAAACCCTAGGATGTTCAAAAGCTGGCTGGCCAACCACCACAGGGTTTTTTAAGAGGTAAGAAACCAAGTGCTAGATGTCTGAGAGGGACATAAACAAAAACCTTTGGAGAGGCAACCAAATAGATGCCAAGAGCTGGTTCTCTCAAGGACTGAGAGAAAAACAATAAAAAGAACTTCCATAAACAAAAGTCTTAAAACAGGTAAGTTGAAACTTGAATCGCCACAAATGACGCAGAGAGAAACTGAAGAAACTTGGAAATGGAATCCCAGGAGGAAAAATATCCCACTAAACAAGATACCAATACAAGCTGGACTGTGATGCGAGAACATGCGAGCAAGGAGTTGCTGAAAAGCCAGCTTATAAAAAGCCAATGGCAGGTGTGGCTCATCCAGGTTAATTAATCTGGATTAGGAGATTGGCTCCTTCTAGTGGTGACTGAGGGTGTGGTCCGGAGCCAACCCTTACAATGCACAGTTGTTGGTCATTGTTTCAAGTGATTTGTTCCTAGTTAAGTCTATTTCCCTCTGTTTCAGATGTGTTCCCGACTTTTGCTTTATGTTTGGTTTTCCCGTTCTAGTCTAGTTATCAAATCAAATATATTTATATAGCGCTTATAGTTATCTCTTTAGCTTTTTTCTGTTGCTATTAATTCCTTTTCTAGTTCAAGTTCGCTTATTCATGTGTTTTCCTGGGTATGCCCTCTACTTTTACTATCACAGTGAGCCACTCCCAGCCCTCAGGGGAGACACCCGACACACACTCGTGCACGCCCCCTGCCATGCCCAATCTCCAAACCACTCCTTTGCTCCTACTAGATACACCTTCTCCACCTGCACATTATTTTCCCCTGCATGAGTCTCCCACTTAAACCCATAGGTACTGACCTCCCGTGAAGACATTACGGAGTGAAACACTCGGACCGACTGCACCTTTATTGGACTAGAGATAGAGGCTGCACAAGTCTGACGTCTTGCATTTAGCTGAGCTCTATTATTATTTATTTGAAAGCTTATTTCAGTGTGTGAGTCTGTTGCTATATTGGACAGTAAAGATATACCTCTGCCATCCTCACGCACTGCTTCTTTCCTGAAGCCCCCGGCATTAAAATTACACTTCCCCTGCTTCCATTCCTGTGCTTTTTGGTTTTGGTTCTTTTTATTTAATTATTGTAGTTCTTAATTTTATTTCATGTTGTACTTAGTTTGTTTTCTCATTTGGTTTTTGCCTTGTCTGTGTTCCTTGTATTTTTCTATTTTCGCCTTCCTAATGTATTTTGCCAAATGTATTTCAGTTAATGCCCTTATTAAACATTGCCTCCCTAAGCACTTGACTTTTCTGAGCATTTAAATGCTGCATCTCATGAAGATCTGAAATGCCTATTTAAATACCAACAGATATCAGTGCCATGGATTTGTGGAATAAAGACAGCATGTCCTCGAGAAATTTTAGTTAAAATTTAAAAAGCCAGAAGACAGATTGGACACAATACCGAAATACCGTCATGTTGCGCAACACTTATGTGTGTGTGTGTTTGACCTCTTCTGCCCCTGTGATGGAGTAGGCGTGAGTCTTCACCAGACGCTCCTTCGTTTTGACTTCATTTTCATTTGTGTTTCTGGGCTGTAAGTGAAGGAACACAGAAACAGTTGACAGTAGACCATGTGCAGAACACAGTGTTCACAATGACTAAATACAGTGCAATTACACATGCTGCAGAATAGGTCATTAGTTCACCAGTGTGTTGACTGCATGTAAAAATGTTGTATAGTGTGTTGGTTGTGTAGTGTGTTGGTGGTAAAGTGTCCTTGGGTGCAGAAAGTCACTCTATAAATAACAACACAGTAAATATGGCATGTGGGACAGTATGAGACAAATAATTTAAATGTAAAGTGTATGTCCAGTTAAAAAGGTGTGTGTCAGTTATGAATATACAAAAGCAGCATAATATTGCATGAAGCCCCCATAGCAATGGATGCTGGTCTACTTACAGAGATAGCGCTGCTAAGCAGAGAGCCATGACTCAGAGCTTTCTTAATGGTGCCAAACAGGTTCGGGGGTGCTTTGTTTAACTCGTAGCGTTCCGCAATGCCTCCGGTGAAGTCCTCAAAGCCTTCAGTAGCCGAGCCTCCAACAAGAGCCTCATAGCAGCCATTCACCCTGGCAGATAGGAGAGAGCTCCATCAGGGCCAGTCTGTCCACTTCATCAGGGCCAGTCTGTCAGCTCCATCAGGGCCAGTTTGTCAACGTCATCAGGGCCAGTCTGTCAGCTCCATCAGGGCCAGTCGGTCAACTTCATCACGGCCAGTCTGTCAGCTCCATCAGGGCCAGTCTGTCAACTTCATCAGGGCCAGTCTGTCCACTTCATCAGGGCCAGTCTGTCAGCTCCATCAGGGCCAGTTTGTCAACGTCATCAGGGCCAGTTTGTCAACGTCATCAGGGCCAGTCTGTCAGCTTCATCAGGGCCAGTCTGTCAGCTCTGTCAGTCCTGTTGTTTCCCAGTTTCACAGTTTGTCTGGAGTCAGAAAAAGGAGGGCAGTAACCAGTTACATGATCTTATGTGCATTTACTTAGATACAACTTTTATTTGTTTTCCTTTATTTTCAAATCATAGGTTATGGGTAAAACTTTAACTGAATCTGAGTAGATTTGTGAAAACAGTAGTCAATCCCATTTACTCACAATTTTTTTTTCACTTAGACTGCTATGACATACACTCACTCACACACACACACACACACACACACACACACACACACACACACACACACACACACACACACACACACACACACACACACACACACTTAGCATAGGCTTTCTCCAGCAGGGCACTCCAGAACTCATTTTTCTCCTCTGAGTGGACAAAAAGCAGCTCCCCATTTTTGCATGGCAAGAAGTCGTCAACCACCACGTCCATCCACTGGCCGAACTGCCACAACTGTGGAGAACAAGAGCTGGTCAGACAGAAGCAGCATTTCTGGATGGTGCAACGCTAATACACATGCGAACTGGCTGTGTGAAGTGCCAGTGAAACAGATGATATTAACACAAGCTGTCTACATCAGAGATTTTGGGTTTGTTTTCCAGCTGTGCAATGTGCCCTCTGGACAGTGGTTCTTGCAGACGTTATTGACTAAATTGTTAAATTAATAAAGAATGACTGTTGTGAAAGACTCTTTGTCAAGATGAATGAATGAATGTTCAACTCATATAGTGCCTTTCTTTATACCCAAGGTCGCTTTTACAGGTACAACCAATCACACTCCGGTGAGAAGCGGCAGCCAATTGCGCACAGCGTACTCTCTACCGGGATCCACAGCCACCTGGGGGACTGAATGGGGTTCAGGAAGGGGAGAGAGGACAGACCCTAGTGGCAGAGCACCATCCACCACTGGGCATACAAGCACACACACTCAGACAACTGCTTTTTATTGGACATGAAGGGACAAAGACACACACTCAGGGTGAATTTGTCAGGGAATCAGGGACTGCCAATTTACCTAATCTCCATGTCTTTGGACTGTGGAAGGAAACCAGAGACCCCAGTGGAAACCCACACAGACACAGGGAGAACATGGAAAATCCACTCAGATAGAGACTTGAACCCAAGACCCCAGTGCTGAGAGGCAAACATGCTAACCACCAAGCCACCATGTTGCAAGATGTGATGTACTAAGATTGCATTAGTAGCAGGTCAAACCATGATGCTTTGTTTTCCGGACATACTGATATTCTGGATGTCTATCTCAGTTTCCGACTGAAAATACATCAGAGATGAGCTTGTTTGGCTTCTGACTTTCAAAACCAGTGCTACAGTTATGTATTTGAGGATAGACTCAGCACATTTTTAGGGCAATGAGTAAAAACACATAATAAATCACAGACAAAGGCTAAGGGCCAGACTTGACAGAGAAGGTCCACCTTAAAGTGAAAGATGCCGGTGTAATCGTCAGTAAAGTTCTGCTCTGGGTGGATCACGTGTGCTAGAATGTCTTGGTCCAAAGTCAAAGAGGCAATAGCAGCCATCAGCCAACAGTCACCTGCAGAGATGAGTGTGAGAAATCTTTAACTTTAAAAATGTCCAGTTAGGCAAACATTGAATGCATAGATGTGTGCATTTTAATACAAGACTAACATTGTATTTCAATTTGTTTTTCCTTTTGAAAAATAGCTGAGATGTAGATTAGGATTTTCCTTGTACACAACCAATGCTGAAACCATTATATTCAACTTTATGTAAGTCAAAATGAATCAGGAAGTCTTTACAAACACAGCAATAGAAAATAAAGATAAATCATATGTAGATTTCAACTGTTCTTTGAACCCAATACAAAGTGGTTTTTAATTAATTTACCAGTGAGGTGTGTACTGATACTACACAGTGTTAATTTCGTTGACGAATAATTTTTGTCATAGTTTTCGTCATCAAACCTTTTTTCATGACGAAAACGAGACGACAACTAAATAAAAACTATACGAAGGGATAAAAACGATGACGAAATTAATGGACATTTTCGTCAACGAATAAAAACGAGATGAAAAAATTGGCCAGCGACGACATCCAATCAGACCTGATTTAGTTTAGTGAGAGGTAGGTATAAGTTATGAAGAGATTCAACCGTAGGGGAGAGTGGGGTGATTTGTGCCAGGGGGGAAGTTGTGCCACCCCCTGTTTGTAGGGAACCAGAGAAGAAATTGGTTATGTGACCATTAATTTTTGAAAAAACATTCATTTTACTCATCCTGCAAAGAAGAGATCCTCATTGCATGAGAGGAAAGCACTTTTAAGTTCAAAAAACTGTTTTTTGCCTTTCAAAGTAAAATTCCTATGATCAAGGATTTTTGATTGTTGTGTCCAAGCAGTTATAGAGAAGTATGAAAACATTTTACACATGTTTTAGTACTTTGGTAAGCTACACTATGAGTCTATGCAGCTAGCATGATTTTAGCCCAAAACTACTGGATGATGCATTTTTTCCCAAATGGTGGGGTTGGGGTGATTTGTGCCATAGGGCCTGGGGTAAGTTGTGCCAGTGGCACAACTCACACCCACTTATGAATATTTTAAACATATTGTTTTTTTTGTAGTTGTACATTGTATTCTTATATTTAATCACTTAAACTATGTGACATTCTTAATTTTAGACCCAAAATAGAAATAGACCATCATGCCACAGAGTTATAAGAGGAAGACATGCAGGGCTTCCACTCCTCTAGAGGACATGGACAGAGTAGTGAAGAGGTGGAGAAGGGAAGTCTATTGGTCAGGTGGCGAGGGAGATGAGCATATGCAGGATGTCATTAAAGTAAAACATGGAGAAGAAAAAGATAGATGGAAAAGAAATAGGATATAAAAGAACTGGACTTATTTAAAGCGTATAGCTTCAACTTATGCAAATGTAAATGTAAAATGCAATGGATCAATAAGGGAAAAATTAAGATATATGCTAATTATGCTAAAAAAACATAATATTTGCTACTGTTTTTGTTTCATTTTGAACTGAACTTTGTTCTGAAGTGTTAGGCCTTGTTTAAGAAAATTTATCTTTTGTGTGCTCATGTGGCACAATAGGCTTGTAGAACATTAGCCTTTGATGTTGTAAAGTAACTTTAAATAAACCTTAAATTAGTAATTTTGTATTGAATTTGTCTAGCTTTTATATAGCATTCCAGTTCTTGAGATCAAAATATATTATTTTACTTCAGTAATCAATGGCACAATTTACCCCAATGTATTCTCTCCAATGGCACAACTTACCCCGCACTGGGGGCAAGTTGTGCCACGAGACCACTTTTTTTCAAAAAGCTGTATTTCGTAAATACTATATTTCACATCCAAAGTGACCGATTCCAGGGATGCCCCACATCCTGAAATATATGTACATATTTTAGTTGGAAGCATTACTGTCATAGTCTCACTTTAAAGTCACTTTAAGTAAAAACTGGCACAACTCACCCCACTCTCCCCTAACTACTTTAGCGTACACGGAGAGGCAGGACAAACCGTCCAATCAGTATTAACGTCTTCACATCGCACACAACCCGGTAAGACCATATCAGCCTGTGAACTGTGGTCTCTCATGAAATTCAACTCGAAGTTAACTCGACAATGTCAGCAAGGAGAAAGATGAGTGGCGATATATGGACACATTTCTCCTTTTACTTTGAGAAAAACAAGACAGTGTGTAAACCATGTTGGACGATGATGTTGGGAATAATACGACAAATTAAACGACATCT
Organism: Brachyhypopomus gauderio; assembly: GCF_052324685.1. Lineage (NCBI taxonomy): Eukaryota > Metazoa > Chordata > Actinopteri > Gymnotiformes > Hypopomidae > Brachyhypopomus > Brachyhypopomus gauderio. Next base: position 5,257,791 of record NC_135211.1, on the reverse strand, counting down.
GTGTGCTATGGCATTGTTGTTTTTATGGCACACAGTTTTATATAGAATGTAATATGTAGCTGTTGTTCATAACAAGGGCAGTCATGGCCTGGCGGTTAGGGAACTGGTCTTGTGACCAGAGGGTCATGGGTTTGATCCCCAGACCTGAGGCAATGACTGAGGTGCCCCTGAACAAGGCCCTTAACCCTCAATTGCTTACTTGTATAAAAATCAGATAAAATGTACGTCTCTCTGGATAAGGGTGTCTGCCGAATGCCATAAAATGTAACAAACTCCAAGTGTTTTTCCGGTAGAGCGGGCCAACTGATCATCAATGTTTTGTTATTGTTATGCTCAATAACTATAATTTCAGGTCAGTAAAGTTGTTTGGAAATCTGTTTTTGTATTTATTGCACATACAAACAATAATATTCTGTAACTCGTTAATAAATGTTTCATTTTGTGCAAGTGTATATAATGACTATTACACCATTTATATTTTTATATATACCCATACACAACCTCCGACACCCATACACAACCTCCGACACCATGCCAACTAAATTCTTTTGATAATTAGTCGACTAAATTCTAATGATAAATAAAAAATTGCTGTCAAAATTAACACTGAATGCTGTATACTACTACTACAGCATTCAGCACAAAGCCCAGACATCAACTGTGTGAAACTTCTTTCAATACAACAAGCTCACCCAATTTTCCTTGGCAGATATCAGTCCTTGTGGCCCCTTCCACGATGAACTGTGGGTTTGAAGTGATTTCCTTAAATGAAAATACCACAGTAGACAACTATAACTTACATACATATTTTCTATTAAACATATTTCACAGTTCTTCAGGTAGTCTGCATTGTTTCATGGTACAAATAGTGCCTATTATCAGTTAAAACTAAAAATGTCAAAATTAAATTAAAAAACAGTACTTACTTTTGGCCTTTTCCATTCCACACCATTTACCTTATAAGAGTTTGGTCCAAACTTATCATAGCCCAAAGATTCAACCACTGCTGGGAATGTCGGATCTGAAAATAATTCTTGTTGTGCCATATACTGGCTCTTCAGTGCACTAAAGTCTTGTTTAAGATATTTAACAACAGCTTTGCCAGATCCTGCCATTTCTCTACAGTATCATAAACTGTACAGCTAAAGTGGTTTAATCTGTAGCTTCTTTAACAGAACATGTCCATGTGGGGTTAAGATGTTTTTATAATCTTTTCATGTAAAGACTAATTTAAATAATCTTGAGGTGGCAAGATCGTGTTGGCTGGAAAATGAGTTTCATATTTCAGCTCTTGTTTCATCATGTTTCATTTGTTTTTGTTTTGTTTTTGTGTGTTCGTCTAAGACAGTTTCATGAGTGTGAGAGTAACGTGTAACAGCCTTAGCAAGGATTATCTGTTGCTTTCTGTCCTTGCAATTTATTTGGCAGAATTTTTTTTTCTTTTAATAACTTCTAAAATCTGGACCAATATTACCAACGGAAGTTTTTTCAATTTTATAATTCACAATTTGGGGTGATCATTTAGTTATTATCCTATATCAGGTAATATTATATAATAAAAATGAGACTTCTATATTTATAAATGAATATATTTTATTTTAACATATACATTTAACAATATATGTTTTAATATGAGATTCAAGCTCAATACAGTCCTGTCACACTCGAGCCCCGAACCCCTCCCTTTGTGCGTGTGTTAATGTAGTCCATGTCTTTATATGTACATCCGTGGGTGTGTGTGTGTGTTCACTTGTCTCGTTAATCTACTGTGTTTCACGTGTTAAGCTACGTGTATATAGTATGTGTGTTTGTATCGTAATGTGAAAACCTGTTGAGTGTTAAACTGTTGTTTCAGCATGCCGTGAGGGTGTACTGTGTTAATATGATAACAAGCTGGTTTATCATGTTTGCAATGTTACACATGCATTTCCAAGCAAGTAGTAAGTCTTGCATTTGGAATACAGTTGTTTAATGTGATAACAAGCTGGTTTATCATGTTTGCAATGTGACACATGCATTTCTAAGCAAGTAGTAAGTCTTGAATTTATAAGTTCAAAACAGCATTGCCTAGCCTTGTAAATGCCCTGAACATTGTTTCTGAGCATAACTTAGTGCTATAGTGCAACTTTTGAGCAATGACTTGAAAACTCATCATTCGTTAGTATACAGTTGTTTAATGTGATAACAAGCTGAACAATTTTCATACCACTCCTCTTTCTCCCAAGAGCCTGTCAAAAACCAGTGCTGGGCACATTTGAATCCCATTAGGCCATCCTTTGTTATGTAGATGCAGCCATCTCCAGGTAGACCGGGGGGGGGGGGGGGGGGGGGGGTGATAGTGTGAACTGTGTAGATCCATTGACTCAGATGGAGAAGAAAAAACCCTGGCCTCCCCTTGGGATAGGAGTGCCTCGGTGGTGGAGATGTATAGTATTCCCTCAGATAGTATTTGAGGGAGATTGTATGTGGGTGTATATATGTGTGTAGATGGGTGTGTATGTGTGGGTACATATATGAGTGTGTTGCACATATGCGATGAAGGTGTGTGGGTGTGTATGTGTGTGAGGGTAAATATATGGGAGGAATGTGTGTGGGTGTATATTTGTGTGAGAGTGTATACGCGTGTGTGGGTGTATATGTGTGTTATATACAAAACCACACCGAGTCGTACGGCTTCCCGCTAATCTGTGACCCTTAACCCAAGATGACGTAATGGCTTTTAAAGACATAACATTTTCCCCCCCTCCCCAAAGGAACCCCCAAAACACATCCTACATAAACTACCATATAGACACCCGCGCCTGTATGAACTATAGTCAGGCGTTCAAAACTATGTCCACAGACATAACCGTATGAGAACATTAACTAAGGCAGGTTGACCTGAAACATGACAGATTAAATGATATTAATTATTTAAATTCAGTCATATAGTCCCTTAAGTAGCCTGGTTGGGCCCGTGTTCAGGTCCCTCGCCTGGTAGGATTGCCTGTGCTGGCCATATCAGTTTTTGTCTCCTGGTTGAATTCTGCGTCTGCTGCAGTAGGTGGCCGCACCCTGCGGAGGCGGCGTGCATGCCACCTCGTTCCGTCCGACAGGCGGAAAGTGGCCGGATCTAGCTGCTTTGTCACTTGGCTCGGACCAGAAGGACATTAATTTATGGCCTCCGACTCCTAACCCAGTCCAGGGTCGCAAAGGCTGGGGTTTTGGCCCTATTGGAATGGTCAAAGTGCTGTTTCATCTCACACTGCCGTGTAGAGACTCTGTCGAGAGACTCTGCCGGCTAGTGGACTGTCGCCGTGCATTGTGTTTTGTTTTTGGTGCCAGGTTGAACGGGGCCCGAAGTCGATCCAAAGGCAAAGACAGCTCCCGTCCCAACATGAGGTGTGCAGGTGAGCTCTCTGTAGTGGAGTGTTGAGTAGCTCGATAGTGCAGCAGAGTTTGGCGTAGTGCCACAGGGAACTGGAACCCTTCTGCCAGGTGAGCTCTAATGCCATTTTTGAGTGTCTGGTTCAGGTGCTCCACTCCCCCGTTTGCCTGTGGGTTATAGAGTGCGGTGCGAATGTGTCTTATCCCCCGCTCCTTGAGAAACGTGGAGAACTCTGCAGAAATGAATTGTGGCCCATTGTCAGTGGTTATCGTTAATGGCATGCCCCAGCGGGTGAACAGTGTCTCCAAAAATTCGATGACCACATGTGTGGTAATAGTACCTGTCGGGTGAGCCTCTGGCCACTTTGAGTAGAGGTCATAAACTGTAATTAAGAAGCGCTGGTGATGTGGGACACCTTGAAGCTCGCCACAAATGTCCATTTGAACATGCTGCCATGGTCCAGCTGGCCACTGCAGTGGCTGGAGGGGTGGAACTGTTGGAGGGCCAGTCTTTCCGCTCGCCAGGCATGCTGTACAGTCTTTAACCATAGTCTCGACGTCCTCGTCGATGCCCGGCCACCAGACTACTTCCTGGCACCGCTGTTTGACCTTGACAATGCCCAGGTGGCCTTCGTGGGCCATAGCCAGTACCTGAGCCCGTAGGGCTGTCGGGATAATTGTGCGGTGGCCACGAGCCACACAGTGAGTATTCCAGCAGAAAAGCTCATCATAAAAGCAGTGAAAAGGTGTCAGACTGTCTGGCAGGCCAGAAAGTAGAGTGAATGAAAGAATGGAGCTGTGTCAGGTCTGGGTCATGCTCCGAAGCCTGCTGGAGCTCCTGCAAGGACACCGTCTTCTCCAGGGGAGAGTGAAGGAGCTGGATAAGGTTGTGGTCAGTACAGTCATCCTGTGGGTATGTGACTGAGAGATGCGAAGTGGAGAGGTGTGCGGAGTGTGACAGTAAGTCCGCCACCACGTTTTCTTGCCCCTTTGTATACTGCAGGCTGAAGTTATATTGGTGGAGCCGTTCATACCAGCGGTGTATGCGCAGGGGTCTATGCCCGGATCCTGAAGTTGCCAGTAATGCCGTGAGTGCCTGGTGGTCCGTCCATAGCGTAAATGAGCGGCCATACAGATACACATGCCACCGCTCACACGCCCAGACGCATGCCAGGGCCTCTCGTTCTCCCACTGAATACTTCTGCTCCGCCGGATTAAGGGCCCGTGAAGCAAAAGCAATGGGTCGCTCTGTGTTGTCCTGGAGCTGAGACACCACAGCACCGACTGCAAAGTTCGAGGCATCACAGGTGAGGAATGTCGGACTGGATGGGTCAGTGAGCCAGAACAGGTGGTGCAATGAGTTGGGCCTTCAGCTGTGTGATGGCATCTGCACAGGCTGGGGTCCAGGCCCACAGGGCATCCTTCTTAAGGAGCTGACGGAGAGGGGCAGTGGTGGCTGAGTACTGTGGGAGGAACCGTAGGTAATATGCTGTCATGCCCAGGAAAAAGGCAAGGTGAGCGGGGCTGGACGGCATGGGCAACCGTTGGATGGCTTCCACATTCGAATGTATTGGACTAAGCCCACCTGCAGTCAGACGAAAACCCACAAACTCTACTTCAGATGCTGAAAAAATGCATTTCTCCCCATTCAGCGTCAAGTTATGGGAGGCCAGAGTGTCCAGCACTTGCGCGAGGCGTTGATCGTGGATGGTGGATGTTGGTCCATGTACCACAATGTCATCCAGGAAAACAACTACTCCAGGAATGCCGGAAAAAATAGTTGACATTATTTTCTGGAAACAGCTAGGGGCGGAGCAAAGACCAAACGGTACCCTCGTGTAGCAAAAAACACCTGTGTGTGTGACGAATGCAGTGAGGTTGCGACTATCTGTGTGCAGAGGAACCTGCAGGTAGCCCTGGCGGAGATCCAGCTTGGTGAATACTTTTGAGCCGTAAAACTGGCATGTCAGTTCTTCCGCCGTAGGCAATGGGTATTTGTCTGGGACCACAGCCTTGTTCACGGCTCTCAGGTCCACACACACACGCAAACCTCCCGATTTCTTTTTTGCGATCACCAGGTTTGAGATCCATGGGGAAGCATTGACTGGTTCGATCACGCCTGCTTCTAACAACTTAATAAGCTCCCCTTTGACGTCGTCACGTAAAGCTAGGGGAATGCGGCGAAGAGGCTGTATGACTGGGTGCACGTCGGAGCGCAGGAGTGGTTGGTGTGTAAAGTCTGAAATACAGCCTAGGCCCAAAAACAGCTGGGGCCACCGCTGCTCCCATGGTGAGCTGACCTGAAGGATTGCTGCCACACAGTTGTCCAGAAACCTAAAACCCAGGCTTGCGATTAGATCTATCCCCATAAGATTAGCACCATGCTGTGCCACCTGGAAAGTGAATGTTGGGACGCATTTGTTTCCGTGGCGCACTGCACAGCTCAAGGAGCCAACTAAGTTGATCAGTGTATTGCCATAGCCATGCAGCACTGCAGATGGCGTCCTCAGCGTTTTGTGGGGCAGGAAGTGCTTAACAGTGGACCAGTTGAGAAGAGATACGGCGGCACCAGTGTCTACTAGCAATGGCACACAGACCCCATCTAGTTCCACTGTGCACGTCTTGAACGGTACCTGGGCAGAGCTGACAGAGTGTATGGGGGTAGGATCGGTAGTGCCAGTTTCGGCAGGCCGTGAGCCAGCCTGCGATGCACCCGTAGGCGGTACGGAGCGCCAGACCCTGGCAAAATGGTTGCTCTTCCCACAGCGCTGACACACTTGGCCCCTAGCAGGGCACACTGCGGCTTTACTAGCATGCGAAGAAGAGCCACAGTCACCACAAGTACGGCGCGATTGGCCACGCATGCGGCTCGTATAGTGTACACCCATGTCGATATCAGCGGATGCAGGGCTAGGTGTGCGCTCAGGTTCGTTTACATGCTGAGCGAATGCGAGCTGTGGAGTGGTGCTATGAGACAATTTGCTGGATAGCTCAGTAGATGTTTCAATTTGCAGTGCAATTTCCAATGCCTGGCTAAGTGTTAGGTCATCTGGGGACATTACTAACTTTTCCCGTATTTTAGAGTGCGTTGCATGTTCCGCGAGTTGATCTCTGATCATTTCCTCTTCCATGGTTCCGAATTTGCACAACGACGATAAGCCGCGGAGATCGGCTACATAATGCTGAATGGACTCACACGCATTCTGTCTGCGCTGCCGAAATATGATTCTGCGCAGGATTACCGTCTGTGGAGCTGCGAAATGTGCTTCGAGTAATGTTGTAGTGTCCTTATACTTCTCCGCTTGTCCCAGTGTTCTGAATATGCGCTGGCCTTCGGTGCCTAAACAGTGAATCAAAATGGCTTTACGGCGCGCGTCGCTAGCTCCGCCAAGTCCGAGAGCTGCGAGGTATGTTTCAAATGATTCCAGCCACCGAATCCACGGTACCGGGGGCTCGCCTGGTAGCGCGAGAAATGGGGCTGGTGGCGGAAGCGAAAGCTCCATCCTCGTCGCCAAATGTTATATACAAAACCACACCGAGTCGTACGGCTCGTCCACGCTTGTTTATTCACACACACTGCACCAGACAAGACGGGCTTCCCGCTAATCTGTGACCCTTAACCCAAGATGACGTAATGGCTTTTAAAGACATAACAATGTGTTTGGTTGAATATGGATGTCCAATGTTGTATCAATGGTATGGCTGAACAGGCTACTCTCTGTGGTAATTTAACATGAGTTGGGAGTGAAAGGTATTTCTGTCAAAAGCAGGGGGCTTGGTAGTTCTAGTGGTAAACGCCCTAAACAGTGTTTCTGAGCATAACTTAGTGCTTTACTGCAACTTTTGAAGAATGACTTGATAATTCATATTTCGTTAGAATACAGTTGTTTAATGTGATAACAAGCTGGTTTATCAGGTTTGCAATGTTACACAGGCATTTCCAAACAAGTAGTAAGTCTTGCCTTTAGGCATTCAAAACAGCGTTGCCTGGCCTTGTAAGCGTTCTAAACAGTGTTTCTGAGCATAACTTAGTGCTATAGTGCAACTTTTGAAGAATGACTTGAAAATTGATATTTCGTTAGAATACAGTTGTTTATTGTGATAACAAGCTGGTTTATCAGGTTTGCAATGTTACACAGGCATTTCCAAGCAAGTAGTAAGTCTTGCCTTTAGGCGTTCAAAACAGTGTTGCCTGGCCTTGTAATACTTGGGCAACATGGTGTTTAGCACGTTTTGCCTCTCAGCACTGGGGTCTTGGGTTCAAGTCCCTATCTGAATGAAGTTTCCATGTTCTCCCTGTGTTTGTGTGGGTTTCCTCCGGGATCTCCGGTTTCCTCCCACAGTCCAAAAACGTGGAGGTTAGGTAAATTGGCAGTCCCTGACAAATTCTCCCTGAGTGTGTGTCTGTGTCTCTATGTTCAACAAAAAGTAGTGTCTCAGTGTGTGTGTGTGCGCTTGTATGCCCAGTGGTGGATGGTGCTCTGTCACTAGGGTCTGTCCTCTCTCCCCTTCCTGTACCCCATTCAGTCCCCCAGGGGGCTGTGGCTTCCGGTAGAGTACGCTGTGCGCAATTGGCTGCCGCTTCTCGCCGATGTGTGTGATTGGTTGTCTGTGACTTGTACCTGTGTTAAATTGTAAAGCGCCTTGGGTATTCTGAAAGGCGCTATATAAATCAAACATTCATTCATTCGCTGGACTACCAGCATTTTCATACCACTCCTCTTTCTCCCAAGAGCCTGTCAAAAACCAGTGCTGGGCACATTTGAATCCCATTAGGCCATCCTTTGTTATGTAGATGCAGCCATCTCCAGGTAGACCGGGGGGGGGGGGGGGGGGTGATAGTGTGAACTGTGTAGATCCATTGACTCAGATGGAGAAGAAAAAACCCTGGCCTCCCCTTGGGATAGGAGTGCCTCGGTGGTGGAGATGTATAGTATTCCCTCAGATAGTATTTGAGGGAGATTGTATGTGGGTGTATATATGTGTGTAGATGGGTGTGTATGTGTGGGTACATATATGAGTGTGTTGCACATATGGGATGAAGGTGTGTGGGTGTGTATGTGTGTGAGGGTGAATATATGGGAGGAATGTGTGTGGGTGTATACGCGTGTGTGGGTGTATATGTGTTTGGGTGAATATGGATGTCCAATGTTGTGTCAATGGTATGGCTGAACAGGCTACTCTCTGTGGGGGTGGTGGGGGTCTGGGCTTGGATGCGGTGGCAGTGTGTGGTGTCTCCCTGGTCTCCCCGGGTCAACCAGTGTGGGGTCACCGGGATGTGTGGCCCTGGGACTCCACTGCTCCTGGAGGGGCCGTGGGTGGGTGGGATTCCCAGGTCTTTCTCTGCCTGCCTCTGGCCTCTGGGGGAATGTTGTCGCAACTTACATTTATCCATATGTAACGGATGTGAATTCTTCAACAATCCGTGTACAGATAACAGGACACAGGATGGAGTTCACCATGTTTACTGTGACAGACAGAAAATAAACAATTTTTGTCTTCACACGTCGCGCACACTCTGGCTCCCCTCATCAGTGTAAAATGCCACTGTCAGGGGGAGGAAGCCTTAACATTGCATAAATACACACTGGCCATATTACAAGACATAGTATGAATTTTGCTAACTCATTCTACGTAATCAATGAACCATGTATGAACTTGTAACAATAAATAATTCCATACAAAATTCCCTTGTGTGAAGGTGTCATTTTTTACAAGAAAATACAATACACAAATGAACTTTCACCTTCAAAATCAAATGAACATACCTGTGACAGACAGAAAATACACAATTTTTGTCTTCACACGTCGCGCACACTCTGGCTCCCTATGAAATAAAAACTGTCATAAGATGGCTGCCCTATTAGCTTGCAGTTAGCTAGCTAAAACAAAATTGAGGCTGATTAAAAGCGTCTTTCCTTTTTTTTTTTTTTTAACTCTCATCAACCCTCCAAAGTACACTATAATGGTAGCACTACAACATACAATATTTTCTGCACAACATATGCTCATATGAAAACAGAATTAGTATTTTAACTGAATAAAATATATGTAACGTTACGAAGGCGAACTTACCCTCATCAGTGTAAAACGCCACTGTGAGGGGGGAGGGGAGACAGCCCAATATAACTTTCGCGGGTGCGCAGAGTGTTTCTGGTCTTTCAAAATAAAAGACCAAAATAATGATAAAATTCACATTAAATTATAAAATAAAACACAGACATTGAGCAGGAATTCAAGTAGTATATTATTGTATTTTTAACTCCGTTACACATACATTTATCCTATGTTGCACTAACATAAACACACACTCACACATACACATACAATACAGTCATTTGTTCTTTTGATCCTTACATAAAAATAAAGTTGTCCTCCAAAGATGGGGGGTGCTGTGTTTTTGAAAGAGACACACTGCAAAAAGTACCATCTTGATAAGTTAAAATTGCTCAAGCATATTATTCTATTTCAAGTAGCTGAGGGTTTTTTGTATAAATTTATGTAAAAATATCTTTACCTATACGGCAACTTTTGAAGAATGACTTGAAAATTCACATTTCATTAGAATACAGTTGTTTAATGTGATAACACGCTGGTTTATCAGGTTTGAAATGTTACACAGGCATTTCCAAGCAAGTAGTAAGTCTTGCATTTAGAATACAGTTGTTTAATGTGATAACAAGCTGGTTTATCATGTTTGCAATATGACACATGCATTTCCAAGCAAGTAGTAAGTCTTGCCCTTAGGCATTCAAAACAGCATTGCCTGGCCTTGTAAACGCCCTAAACGGTGTTTCTGAGCATAACTTAGTGATATAGTGCAACTTTTGAACAGTGACTTGAAAACTCATAATTCGTTAGAATACAATTGTTTAATGTGATAACAAGCTGGTTTGTCATGTTTGCAATGTGACACATGCATTTCAAAGCAAGTAGTTAGTCTTGCATTTAGAAGCTCAAAACAGCGTTGCCTGGGCTTGTAAGCGTCCTAAACAGTGTTTCTGAGCATAACTTAGTGCTATTCTGCAACTTTTGAACAATGAACAACTGTTTTCTAACAAAATATGAGTTTTCAAGTCAATGTGACAACAAGCTGCTTTATCATGTTTACAATGTTACTGTAATGGTGGTGAACCCGAGGGTAGAGAAGGATCCATTAGCAGGTTAGTAATATGTGGGTATTTATTAAAGAGACTTCCTGTGCTAGCTATACAGGAAGTCTCTGGATCATTCGAGAAGAGAGACCAAGCTAAGCACAACTACTGCAGGGTTGCCAACTCTCACGCATTGAGCGTGAGACACACGCATTTGACCGTTTTCACACGCTCTCACGCCACACTTCCGATATCTCACGCCGAAAAAAATATCCAGTTTATTTACTTCAGATCCACATATATGACGTCAAAAGTTGGCAACCCTGACTACTGTTCTCTCGTGTATTTATTCCTTCTGTTTCCACAGGTTGATAAATACTGAAAATGCATAAACAGCCTAAAAAATGGTTGAATATGATCGTTAGGGTGAAAATACATGGTTACCAAATGAACCAAATGAAATGTATGCTAATTCTAGCCATTGAGCTGCTAATGGGTTCAAAGGGTGGGTGATGGTTCGTTTTTGTTTTGTTAAAATGTTAAGACGTAATGGCTCAGTAACGGTGTTTATATTGTCTGTAGAGTAGCTTGCCAATGTGCCCAGAGTTTTGTTAGATTTTTCTCTTGGACAAACTACATTATTGAAAAGAGTTTGAATGTTTAGCTGTTATCTCCCATATTGGAGTGGTGCTAATCCTTGTGATTGTGGTCATTAGTCTTTACCAGTGGTGGACGAAGTACACTTTGACCTTTCGGTATTTTATTAAGCGTTGATTTTAAAATAAAAAAGGAACGAGATGTTTTTGAAAATGTAACGAAGTGAAATGTAAAAAGTTTCGCTTTGAAATGTAGTGAAGTAAAAGTATAAAGTCTTACCAAATAAAAGTACTTGAGTAAAGTACAGATACATGGAAATGTTACTTAAGTACAGTAACAAATTACATTTACTTCGTTACTGTCCACCACTGCACACAACCCATATTTCTCAGGCTTTCAAGGAGAAATGCATGTACAGCATGTGCTGGCTTCACCCTTAAATAAGGGCCACCTGATTCACAACTGTTTCCTCACAAAATGATTGTCCTCACTAATTGAACTCCACGCTGCTATTATTTTGAAGCATGGCCTATAGAGAAAAAGTTAAATTCCATATCAACAGACACAGGATAGTGTATACTTTTCCTGCAGGTACATCATTTAGGAATAAATAAGAATTGGTTTGTCAGGATATATTATATAAGGCATTTCAATACGGCTCTTTGCCTGGATTCATGCGGCTCACCAGCCGGCCCGCGCTCTCACCTGCACAAACGGTCTGTGCCTCATCAGCTCTGAGGGCGACGGACTGCTACATCTTCATGGTGCACGGTTTGTTTACAAGCCTAGTGAGCCGCTAAAACACTTCTAAAACTGGTGTGGTGGAAAACGTGAAACTAACGGCATGAAGTATCTGTGCTATTGTGATTCTGCTTTGAGTCTCGTTGGTGAGACGCAGTCTTCGGAATAAACCACATATGAGGTGCAGCAAATCAGAATCAGAATCAGGTTTATTGGCCAAGTGTGTTTGCACATACAAGGAATTTGTTTCCGGCTGTTCCTGTCTCCCGCGTACTAACAGATATTTTACATATAACTTACAATCAGCCCCGTCGACAGGGGGGGACAACCGGGTCTGATGTCCCGGGCCCCAGGGCCAGGGGGGCCCATCAAAGAGCCCAGCAATAAATTTTTTATTTAAAGTCTATAATTTTTAAATAATCTTGAAATCTTTTATTAATATAAAATTCTGTACTCAAAATAAGCTCAATGTTTTTTACCTATCTGCATATTTTCTGCATATTTTCCATTAAGTGCATACACCCCCGCCTCCCACCGAAAAATGGTTTGATCCAGCGACCGTAACCGGCTGGTACCCGCCCAACAGTGGGAAATACAGTGGTGGATAGTTAAAGTAAACACAAATCTGGAGTGCAGAAAAGAAAGGAAAACATTTACCTGACGAATTTTAATGTTGCATTGTGTTCCAGGTTTGAAAAGTGCTGGAATTTAGGCTAAAGTACTTGAAAATGCTTGAAATTGTAACTACTTATTTTCACAACAAATATCTGTCTGACTGAACAGTTCTCTTGTATTACGTTAACAAATACGAGCCTCTTGTAATTCCAGGACGAAACACGAGAGAACGTGAAGACGTTAAGATTGGGCGTTTTGAAAATAAACAACCATTAAATAATGTGATAAAAAGCGAATAATTTTGAATCATTTCGACTATATGTATCAGTGGGGAACCGTCAGGGCCCTCTACGCCCTCTCAGAGGGCCTAAAATATTCTTAAAACATTATATATATAATTATCCAATTTTATTTTATCTACTCACAGTTTTACAATCGACATCTAAACAATTACAAAAATGTAAGCAAATAAATTATTCACCCGTGTCTGCCCCTGTGTCTTCCAATTCAATCTGTGTTGGAAGGTGAGGGGTTAAGTGGAAGCCTGTGAGCCTGTGTCTCCCCCTATCAGGACTGTGATGCCCGCTGTTCATTTTACAGAGGGCCAGGCCGTTATAATTCAGCGCAATACCACTTTCAAATGACAGTAAAATTGACCAATCATATCTTCTATCTTAATGGGCGGGCTTAACTGTATGATAATACCGCCCGCTGTGGCGACGCTAGCTGTCGTTAGCGTATCACCGCTAGCTAGTTTCGATTCATCCCTTTGACGTCCTCATTTACATATTCCGCTTCCGAGAACCACAGAGCTGTGAACCTTATTTTGTTTGGAAACTTATTTTGCTTAACAAGATATCTAGTACAGATATTATTGTTTATTGCGTTTCTAAAGCTGTACTGTCATCTCAGTTTAATGGTCACGGTTCGCTACTGATATGTATAAATATTTAGTAAGTATTTAGTAAGTTTAACGTGCTGGAAAATATTGAAATGGACCTTGAAAGTGCCGTACAAGTGTTTTAATTCCGCCTTATAAAGGTGTATGAACCCTACAAACATGACTTTGTTCATTGCGCTGAAGCGCGGTGCGCGCAAAGTTACAAAAGTCGAGAGGTGCACGACCTCGCGAATCGACAGCGCGTGCCACTGCGATTACGTCATTTTCGCCTCGCGATCCCTCGCGCCGCTCACGACGCGTCAAGTATAAACCAGTCAGCTGTCAGAAACAGCTTTGATGTGTGGCTATATTATATACTATATGACCTTACTCAAGGATTGTCTGCTACAGAGGAAATTCAAATAACGGGGGGGGGGGCACATGAAACTTTCTTGTCCCGGGCCCCAGCAAGACTGTCAATGGGCCAGTCGGCAAACAGAAAACGGCAAACAGCAAAAAACGGCAAACAGAAACCTCCGCGATAGCGGGAAAAAAACCCCAAAGGGAAAATAACTCAACGATACAGAGAAACCTCAACGTGAAGTGAGAACCAGGTAAGTAAACAAAAAATACGTGGATAAGGATCAACGCGTCGTAGCAGAGAACACAAATGGGGAGAACGAAAAACATACGGAGTACTACTCAACGTGTCACGAAGCAAACCAGAGATGAGGGAGGAGATGTGAAGTTCAGGGACACGTCCATGAACTTCTACCGGGGTTACCTGTCGATCTGTCAGAAACATAGATCACAGGATCATAGAAAAACACAGGAGAAGGGAAAACACTGGGTAAAACAAAACTGAGAGAGAGAGACTGACTGAGAACACTCAGGGAGAAAAATGAAAACAGGCGAATGAAATGGAGAGAGAGAGAGAGAGAGAGAGAGAGAGAGAGAGAATGGCTTAGGCCTTAGACCCTGACAGTCTAAGGACATTACTGTGTGCTTTAAAGTGGTCACATAACAATGTGAAAACAGTATACATAATAACTAGTGCAACAAGCAGTGTAAACATGAATGATCATGGATAAGGTGCAATAATGCAGTGGTTTTAGAATAGGAGTGATAATAGTTATTTATGGTGTATATGATCTTGGTGATGGGTGTCTTATGATCAGCTGTTGATGAAGGTGATGGCCTGTGGGTAGAAACTGTTCTTGTGTCTGACGGTCTTAGTGGACAGCGTTCTGTAGCGTCTGCCAGGTCGGAGAAGCTGACACGTGGTGACCCGGGTGTGAGGAGTCTGTGATGATTTTCTCTGCCCGTTTCCTGATTCTTGAGCAGTACAAGTCCTGAATGGAGGGCAGAGAAGCACCGATGACCTTCTCAGCAGTCCGCACTGTTCTCTGCAGTCTGTTCCTATCCTGCTTTGTGGCTGCTCCAAACCACACTGTGATGGACGTGCACAGAATGGACTCAGTGACTGCAGTGTAGAACTGGATCAGCAGCTCCTGAGGTAGATCTAACTTCCTCAGCTAGAGTAGGAAGTACATCCTCTGCTGGGCCTTTTTGAGGATGGAGGTGATGTTGGGCTCCCACTTCAGGTCATCTAAGATGATGGTGCCCAGGAACCTGAAGGTCTCTACAGTAGACACGTGGCTGTTGAAGATTGTGAGGGGCAGCAGTGCTGGGGGTGTCTCATGAAGTCCACGCTCACCTCTACAGTCTTGAGCGTGTTCAGCTCCAGGTTGTTCTGACTGGACCAGGACTGGACCAGGACATCAGTCGTTCGACTTCCTGTCTGTATGCAGACTCCTCGTCGTCCTGCATGAGTCCGATGACTGTAGTGTCGTCGGCAAACTTCAGGAGTTTAACAAACAGGTCGTTAGATGTGCAGTCATTAGTGTAGAGACAAAAGAGAAGTGGGGAGAGCACACATCCCTGAGGAGCACCAGTGCTGGTAGACTGTGTGGAGGACATGACTTTTCCCAGCTGCACCTGCTGTTTCCTGTTTGTTAGGAAACTGGTGATCCACTGACACATGGCAGGATAGACATTGAGCTGGGAGAGTTTGGTGGACAGAATTCTTGCGTACGCCCCTGAGCAGTCCAGATGTTGCAGGGTGAAATGCAGACCCATGTTAATTGCATCATCCACTGACCTGTTTGCTCGGTAGGCAAACTGCAGGGGGTCTAGCAGGTGTCCTGTGACATCTTTCAGGTGGGCCAGCACCAGTCGTTCAAAGGACTTCATGACCACAGATGTTAGAGCCACGGGCCTGTAGTCATTCAGCCCTGTGATGGAGGTTTTCTTGGGGATTGGGATGATGGTGGAGCATTTGAAGCAGGAGGGAACTTCACACAGCTTCAACGATCTGTTGAATATCTTTGTGAAGATTGGTGCCAATTGTTCAGCACAGATCTTAAAACAGGAAGGTGAGACACCGTCTAGGCCAAGTGCCTTCCTGGTCTTTTGTTTCTGAAACATCTCACGTCAGCTTCACATATTGTGAGTACAGCTTGAGTGGTGGTGGAGAGGAGAAATGGAGTGGGTATTGTAGGTGGTGAGGTGAATGTAGATGGTGCTGTAGAGGTGTGAAGAGGTGTGACTTTGTCCTGCTCAAACCTACAATAGAAGCTGTTATGGTCGTCAGCCAGGCCTTTGTTTGCGGGGGGGGGGGGGGGGGTGGTCTTCTGTAGTTGGTAATGTGTTGAAGGCCTCTCCACACTGATCCTGGGTCGTTGACTGAAAGCTGTCTTCTCAACTTTCCAGAATAGCATTTTTTGGCCACTCTGATCTCCCTGGTCAATGTGTTTCTGGTCTTCTTGTACAGAGCTCTATCCCCACTTCTGTAAGCCTCTGCCTTAGCCTGACGAAGCTGGCTGAGCTTGGTTGTAAACCATGGCTTGTTGTTCAGTAGGTATGTGCAGTAGGTTTTTGTTGGGACACACAGTTCTTTACAAAAACTAATATAGGATGTGACAGTGTCAGTCATTTCATCCAGATTGTCCGTAGCAGCTTCAAAAACACTCCAGTCAGTGCAGTCAAAACAATCCTGCAGGTCTTGCTTAGCCTTTACAGATTTTAGTTTCTGTCTGTAGGTAGGAATAAGGTGATCCAGACAGTGATCCGAGTTTCCCAGAGCAGCGTGGGGCACGGAACGATAGGCATTTTTCAGGACAGTGTAGCAGTGATCCAGTATGTTATTATCCCTGGTGGGACAATTAACATGATGTTTTTTATTTTGGGAGTTCGTGGTTGAGTTTTGCTCTGTTAAAGTCTCCAAGTATGATGAACAATGAGTCTGGGTGATTTTGTTCCAATCCAGTTGTTTGTCCTGCCAGGTTTTGCAGTGCGTCACTCACGCTTGCTTGGGGAGGAATGTAAACGCAGACGAGAATGAATGAAGAAAACTCCCGTGGTGAATAAAAAGGTTTACAGTTAATACACAGAGTCTCTAAGTTGGAGCTGCAGTGTATGTTCAGCACCAAGACATCTGAACACCAACTATCGTTGATATAGAAACATATTCCGCCGCCTCTTGCTTTCCCCGTCAGCTCCTTTACGCAGTCCGCGCGGTGAAGATGAAAGCCGGGCAGATGTAGCGCGCTGTCCGGGATGGACTCACTGAGCCAAGTCTCAGTGAAGCAGAGAGCAGCTGAGCGGGTGAAACTTTTGTAGTTCTTGTTAAGGAGAAGCAGTTCGTTCATTTTGTTGGCCTGAGAGCGAAGATTCGCTAGATGAATGGCCGGAAGAGCGGTTCTGAATCCCCGCTGACGGAGCTTCACGTCCGCGCCGGCTCGAGTCCCCCGCCTGCGTCTCCTACACACTCTCCACAGAGCTGCCGCTCCTTCAACTATTAACTCCAGAAAACTTTCCGCGTTATCGAGAACTGGCGAAGAACTTCCAGAAGTGGACGCTTGTGCACGCTTGTGCATGAGATGAAAACACCGCTTCTCAGTCAGGACAAGATCATTTCAATAAACAATTTGTGTCAAGTTTGCTCTCACAATAGCAGGGAAAAAATGCACAGTAAAACAAAAATAGGAAGATGAACAGAGGACGTTTTTAACAGAGTAGGCAGCCCTAATCCGGAACCCAGGGAGCAGTTGGGGTTGAGTGCCTTACTCAATGGCATGTTAGTCATGGCCTCAGGCCTGGGAATCTGGGAGGGGGGGGGGCACTTATACTGTGGCATACACTCACTTAACGTAGGCCCACCTAATCCCACAATCTCATGATATTTACAGTTGGTGTATTTAAAAATGCTTTTCAGTAAAGTCAACAACAAAAGCTCCAATAACAAATGATAGTCCAGGATGTGAAATACGAACATTTGGTCACTCTACCTAACTACCAGGCCATGACTGCCCCCACACTGTTTATGTGTGACATATACAACTAGACTTGCATTTCCTGAAGGAATTACTATAGGGCTTGAAAAGGTGTGCCCTATAGTGTAATGTGTGTATTGTGTATAGTGTATATGGTGTGTTGTGTGTGTTACGACCTATCTAGGCTCTAGGCCGTAACAGGGGTGTGAAGGGGTGGAATATGGATGACAGTGATTCAAGAAAATGTAAAGTATTGGTGTATTTACAAATATTCACAAACAGAATATGTTTACAGGACAAAGTGCACACAGGTACAAACGTCAGAAATGACCCAGGCCAAAACAACTAACAAAAACCATACTAGAAAGAAACAGACATAACTACACTAACAGGGTGAAACAAAAGACAACACTACTCTGACTCCCTATGTCCAAAACAGATACAAACCCACAACCCAAACAAAATGGCAGCCACTTCCTACTCACCGTGTGCACACACAAACCACCAATATACATATATCTATATACACAACTCTATACAGTTATATTAAAGGAGCACGCAAATCCAAATCCAAATCACAAGGTCATACACAGTATATCAATCTCTCAAAGTTCACAATCTCTACAAGGTCGGCAAGGCTGAATCGCAACGGGGATCCTCTCATTCCTCCTTATATATCAGGAAGCCGAGGGCGGAGACTCCATGTTCCCAGGGACATCAGGGATTCCTGGAGTGGAACATGGACTGGACAAACCTGTAACAAAATGCTTCACGCGAACACATAACAAGACAGGGTCATAACATGTGTAAGACAACACCTCCTTAGGTATGTATGTGTCTGTGTGGCGTGTGTGAGAGATGTATGTATGGAGTGTGTATGAGAGAGGTGTGTGTTTGTGTGTGTCTGTGTGGAGTGTGTATGAGAGAGATGAATGTACAGTGGGGAGAACAAGTATTTGATACACTGCTGATTTTTCAGGTTTTCCCACTTGCAAAGCATGTAGAAGACTGTAATTTTTATCACAGGTACTCTTCAACTGTGAGTGATGGAATCTAAAACAAAAATCCAGAAAAATACATTGTATGATTTTTAAATAATTTACATTTACATTTTATGGCATTTGGCAGACAAATTAAATAATTAATTTCCATTTTATTGTGTGAAATAAGTATTTGATACACCAGAAAAAGAAACTTAATATTTGGTACAGAAACCTTTGTTTGCAATTACAGAGATGAGACGTTTCCTGTAGTTCTTGACAAGGTTTGCACACACTGCAGCAGGGATTTTGGCCCACTCCTCCATACAGATCTCCTCCAGATCCTTCAGGTTTCGTGGCTGTCGCTGGGCCACACGGACTTTTAAGATTTTCTGTTGGATTCAGGTCTGGAGACTGGCTAGGCCACTCCAGGACCTTAAGATGTTTCCTACGTTTCCACTCTTTAGTTGCCCTGGCTGTGTGTTTTGGGTCATTATCATGCTGGAAGACCCAGCCACGACCCATCTTCAGTGCTCTTACTGAGGGAAGGAGGTTGTTGGCCAAAATCTCACGATACATGGCCCCATCCATCCTTCCCACAATACGGTGCAGTCGTCCTGTCCCCTTTGCAGAAAAGCATCCCCAAAGAATGATGTTCCCACCGCCATGCTTCACGGTTGGGATGGTGTTCTTGGGGTTGTACTCATCATTCTTCTTCCTCCAAACATGACGAGTGGAGTTTAAACCAAAAAGTTATTATTTTTGTCTCATCAGACCACATGACCTTCTCCCATTCCTCCTTTGGATCATTCAGATGGTCATGTGCAAACTTCAGACGGGCTTTGACATGCGTTGGCTTGAGGAAGGGCACCTTGCGTGCACTGCAGGATTTTAATCCTTGATGGCATAGAGTGTTACTGATTGTTTTCTTTGAGACTGTGGTCCCAGGTCTATTCAGGTCATTGACCAGGTCCTGCCGTGTAGTTCTGGGCTCATTCCTCACCTTCCTCAAGATCATTGATGCTCCACGAGGTGAGATCTTGCATGGCGCCCCAGACCGAGGGAGATTTTCCGTTATTTTGCATTTCTTCCATTTTCTAATAATTGCTCCAACAGTTGTTGCCTTCTCACCAAGCTGCTTGCCTATTGTCCTGTAGCCCATCCCAGCCTTGTGCAGGTCTACAATTTTATCCCTGATGTCCTTACACAGCTCTCTGGTCTTGGGCATTGTGGAGATGCTGGAGTCTGACTGATTGAGTGTGTGGACAGGTGTCTTTTATACAGGTAACGAGTTAAAACAGGTGCAGTTATTACAGGTAATGAGTGGAGAACAGGAGCGCTTCTTAAATTTCCCATCCACCAGCGTAGCCTCTTCAGTCATCTCCATCATGCTCATCTTATAGTGCGTCCATATAATCTGTATGTCTGGAACTCGTGCACTGAGAAACATTCCATGGTGCAAAACTGTCTCATGCGTTAAATGTGTTAAAATGCATAATTTTTTTTTGTTTGTTAGTTTTCCTGTAAGTAATTAATCGAAATTAACGCGTTAAAGTCCCACCACTACAATTGATATAATAAATGTTTGGGGTGCTTAGAACGTTCAATAAACACACTGAAAGAGTCAAATATAAAATAGGTCTTAGTAAATGGAAGTGAATATGTTTAGTAACAATACACATTTAGTTCACATTCTAGGTTTGATATGTTAATGAGTCTGGTGTGTTTTAATTCTAACGTGACTCACGTGAGCTGTGCTGGCTGTGTTTGTAGGCGTTGTACACATTGATAAGGGTGAAGTGGTCTCCGTCAGCATGGTGGAAGCTGTGATGACATGCTAAAGCCTTCTGCTTAACACTAGGACTCCCAGCATTTTCATTCCAAAATTTTGTACCTGGTCTCCACCAGGGGGCAGTTCTGGGGACATTTGCATTCCATTAGGCCACCCTTTGTTATGTACATGCAACCACTTAGGGTGGGGTGTCAGTTCATTGTTCTGCTGGATGTGTTCACTGACTCAGATAGAGAAGAAAAAAACCCTGGCCTCCCCCATTGCAGTGGTCATTTGAGCTGTGTTTTTTTTCTGCCCTTCCCTTTTTATAATAAATAATAATCTTTATTTGTATAGCACCTTTCATACATACATGCAACTCAAAGTGCTAAAAACTACTGAAAATAATGTTTGTGGGTGTATGTGTGTGAGGCTGTATATGTGTTTGGGTGAATATGTATGAAAAGAGAGGTCACATGGAGACACACGAGCAGCTGATCTCTTCTGGTAAGATTTACTAAATGTCCTTTTTTGTTTACTGATTATGGCTGTTGTGTTTTTGGAAGAGACACACTGTAAAAAGTACCATCTCGATAAGTTAAAATTGCTCAAGATTATTATTCTATTTCAAGAAGCTAAGGGTTTTTTATATCTTTACCTGTGGATCCTGTGGATCACGAGACTTCATCACCTCCAGAAAAGAGAGGTCACATGGAGTCACACGAGCAGCTGACAGAGACGGCAAAAGACGGCACAATGTGGCGTGAGGAACAGATTGGTAGACATCATGGAAGGCATCACAGCCCAATTGAATGCCATCCCACGAATGGAGAGCCAACTGCTTTTGCCAGAAGTGAAGTGTCTAGTCGCTTACAGAGTTTCCTCTGTTTCATCTTTCTGGAAATGCTTCGGACCATACAGGAGTGGACTGTTCAGCATGCACACCAGACGACACAGCATGAAAACTGGTTCATGGCCCTCCCTGAACTAATGGCTTTCATTGCTATCCTCATCCAGCAATGCAGCAGCCCTCCATCATGAAGATTATGCAGCGATACCGGTTCCAGGACACAAGCATGTGTGTACAGCATGGACACACGCAGTGAACGAGCAGCAAATGACCCGTTTGCTGCAGTCTCTAATGTTTGGGGGACTTTCGTTGCCAACTGCATCAATGCTTACAACCCAGGAAGGCATATCACAATAGATGAGCAACAACATGCACAGGTGTAAAAGAGAGACGGGCAGACTTCTTGGTGAAGCTTGCAGGAGAGCTTGGACAGGCTCATATGGCAGCCAAGGAGGTGGCCAAGGAAAAGGTTCAGCAGCAACCACCCACACCTGACACAGGAAAAAGGGCATTGTGCCGAGTCAAGTGTGGCTGCAAGAATAATCATGCCACTAAGCGTTGTATTTCTTGTATTTAGTTTACATGTGGCAAGTGCAGAAAAGAGATGATGTGGCAGTGCCAGGTGTGTGCAGAGTAACACGTTTCGTTACTGTGCAAATATCAATAAATCTAACTTGAATCAAAATTTCTGGCAATGTTGACTTTTTTTGGGGGGGGGGTGTTGGCTGAACAGGCTACTCTCTGCAGTGGGGGTGGTGGGACACCACATTTTAGGCTGTTATAGTCGGTGATTGTGTAAGGCACCTCTTCCTGTACTCTTTACTGTATTTTAGACATTGAGGGCTTTTGAGGGGACGTTGTGGATGAACACTGACAAGTGGCTGACCATGAACACTGAACACTGACCCTCTTTTCTCTCCTTCTCTTTTCTCTGTATGGCCCACCTAACCCCAATTATTTTTTTTACTATTGTACTGTATTTTACAGAATTGTTTTCTTTTGATTCTTACATAAAAATAAAGTTGTCCTCCAAAGATGGGGGGGGGGGCAAAAAAAAGAGTAGTGACTCTGAAATCTCTTCTGGTAAGATTGTTGTGTTTTTGGAAGAGACACACTAAAAAGTACAATCTTGATAAGTTAAAATTGCTCAAGATTATTATTCTATTTCAAGTAGCTGAGGGTTTTTTGTATAAATGTATGTAAAAATATCTTTACCTATTGGCAGTTTTTCAAAATACTAAATACTGAAAATAAGTTAAAAAAATCAGTGCAATTTTGAATAATCGATATGCCACTTATATGTCACTATAATTCAAATATTATGTTTGTGACTTCTGACTTCTCACTTTGTGACTTCTTGCAAGAGAGCTGGCAGTCTCCACAGGAGGGGCCAGGAAGCAAGATGGAGTTGCAAGAGGATAGGACACTTCATAAACCATGGATTCAGTCAATTCAGTCAGTTTAATTTATCATGTCTGCAACACTGACATGAGCTACATAGAGTGAGAAGTATCTGAATGAAACAGTTTATACAGAAGGATGAAAAATGTGTCTTTTTATCATGAACCAACGTGTTCAATAAGGTGTCAAAATGCCGGTCCTAATGAAGGTAACCTCAATGTTCATATCTGGCAGCCCTACTACCGCTCCACAGAATAGAATGTATGTTATAGCAAAATGTGATTTAAGTTTTCCGTATTTGGCAGATGCTTTTTTCAGAGCAACTGACATGAATTACATATATCAGTACAAACATACGCTGTATATCTCTAGGAATCAAACCCCTGACATTGCTAGGTGTTGTCCTAGCTTGCCCTACCTGTGTTACCTGTTGAGGTGTGAGTCTAGTTTATAAAGATGCTGACAACCAAACACGAAAACTAAACAGTACCAGGATCTTTTCTCCTAACTAAACAGATGAATTAGTTTCACTATAATGAAAGATGTAGTCACTATGCAGATGTATAGAAAAACAAAACAATAATAAGGTGGTTTGTCAAAATGGTTCATGTATGGATGGATAGACAGTGGGGTGAAAATACATGGCTTACACATTATTCTTGCCTGTTAGAATGAATGACATTACCTGTTAACATGGCAGCAATGGTTAGCACCTCACTCGCACAGTCAAACTCGCAGGAGGCCAGCAGACTCTTAGCCATCTGCGGTTCCAGAGGCAACTCAGACATAATCACTGCAATCTCAGACAGGTTCCCATCATTATCCAGAGCCGTTAGATAGTCCAGCTCTTCTAAAGCCTGCATGAGGCGGGAGACACAAACAATAACTCGCCATCAGTTAGACATAAAAAATACATAACACTAGCCAACTGACTAGATACCAAGACTATCTTACTTACTGGTGTCATGTTTCTCAGCAGCATTTAGAAGTCGGTGCAGCTCGGTTGACTTAGTCAGGTGTTTGGACTCTTCGATAACCTTCGGCTTGAAGGTTGTGTCCCACTTCTCAAGCAACCTGGAGGACGTTTCCTCACCAAACAGCAGCACAAAATCTTGATTCAGCTGTTGATCAAATACACATACAAATGTATCAGTGGTCAATGCACTGTAAACAGCCAAACCAAATGAAAGCCTGGATTTTAAAAACCAATGCACAACTCACTAGTCCTTTGACATCTAAAAAACGTGGGAATGTTTTTAGGACATCTGTTGTTCTCTGTGAGTCATGCACTAGGTTCTGGTGATGTTCAAAGGACATCTTCATCTTCAACACTTTTGGTTCATCATGACAATGAACAAGAAATGATAGAGCTTCCTGGCAGGCATCTCCATCAAGGTGCTCAGGCACTGATGCTACTGATCTTCTGTGATTTGTTCCTTGTGCTTGTGACACTGTGGTTTTTGTTGAGATTTATTCCTGGACATCGTCTTCAGGCGCCATGCTAAATATCCTGTGCTCTTTTCGCAATCATAGAAATGCTCCTGTTAATAAAAAAAAATGACATAGTTCCATCATTCATTGATCTTTTATCACAGATTAAAATCTGATAAACTTTACAGAGCTTGCTATGTTAACTAGCTTAGCCTGCCTGGTGTCTCAATGAGCTATTGTTACATTACAAGTCAATTTCCCTATTCACTTCTATTCAAACTGAGCACAATGTTTTCCCCTAATGACACTTAAGAGTTCTGTCTCTATGTAAAACTGGTATAATTTCTGAAAATAAGTACTTTAAACGTACATAGCCCTTTGGAGAAAAAGGATCCTTCAGTGAAGGAAAAAGTGTAATGATCCCCAGGGCATACTTCTCCTTCTGTTTACAGGATGGAATCCTCCTTTAAAGAAAAAGCAATTAAAAAAAATAAATAAACATGTCCTACTACAGGGCACTAATTCAATGCCATTCATTCAGTTTACAAAAAACAGTTTAACGGTTAAAACAGTTTAAGACGAACTTACCCATGCATTTCAGTCATATGGCTAGCCAATATGTTGACAAGCTGCCTCCGGGTCCGATGATTCAGTGATTTCTCTGACTTGTATACTTCAAGGACATGCTGACCTCCAGGTTTCATAACCAAGGCATTTTCTACCATCTATTAAATCCACACGTGAGAAATGTTTTCACTATACAATTCAGAATCAAAAATTACTTTCATGGGATTTGTTGTAATGAGCGACTTTGTCTGTGACAAATTCCACGTGCTGTGACTGGTTTGTGTACTCTTGCCAGTATCAAGTTATCAAATACAATTTACTGTACCACTTACTGTTTGTGAGCTCTCCAGAGATCTCTGTATTAAATTAATTAATAGGCCTATGTGTATTTTTTAATAAAAGGCTAAAGACAAGACTGGTAATGTTTTCTTTTGCAATCAACGAACACGCTGCGCTAAGGTAAGAAAAGGTTAAAGCGCAACATTTTTGGTGAGCCCCGACGTGATTGCAAAAAATTTGGAACTTTTTTTTTTCTTTTCATCTAATGACTGACAGTTTGACCGTGCCGGCACAACAATAGTGGTAAAGCAGAACTTGTTAAAACAAATCTGCAAAATTTGAATTGTAACTAAATTGTGGTGAACTGACAGTACTTGGATGATTCTAAATTAAATCCAGTCTTGTCTAAAGAGGTAAAAGTATATGTAACTATGGAAATGGGTTTGAGTCCCATAAAGGTGATTTTAGGGTTCAAGTCCCTACCGGCAAAATAAAAGCTTTTTGTGTAATAATGAAAACTAACAAGTTTTTATTTAAGGTTTATTCCGTGGTGTGGCGGCCGATCCGTTCTTTTGACGAGAGGAACGAGACCTACGCAAGTTCGAGTCTCGCTAGCTAGGTATTGATATTAACCTTTGGATCTTGAGGAGTCCATAAATTAATATTATTTCGATAATAAAGCCGGATAATGCACCTGAATTGATTGAGGATGGTAAAACCTCACGGTGTCAGAACGGAACTCTCGTTCTATATTTAGAACTTCCGGGTGAGTATCTGTTTTTATCAACGTATGTAACTGGTGAGGAAAATGCAAGTTTTATAAATGGTTTTAAGTAGAATATAATGTTAGTTTTAAGGGTATGGAATACCTTAGTGGAACAGATGAATGTGACTAGTAAAGTGATTTATACTATTGAAGAATATCATAAGCAGTGTGATATTTGAAGGGCTGGCTGTTATGTGACAGTATGGGTGACCAACACAGAATCGTGTGTCCTCAGATGTAATTAATTATAAAACATTAGAGTCTCGTATGTAATATGTGACTCCTCCCTCATTCGTATTTAATTTATTCAGGTTTCCCCTTTGGTTTGGTCCCGCATATATTTAGTATCAGCTGTAGCTTGTGTCTTTGGCGATTACGTTGAGTGTTCATTTGCAAGGCTTGCTGTGGGTCATTTTGTATAATTAAGTCTATTGCATCTGTTTCTGTTCCATGCATTGTTTGCATATTGTATATAAGTTCTCCTTGTGTCTGGTCGGTAAAGCTTAGTGATCGTGCGTGGATATTTTCTCGTCCCGAGATTACTTGTGTTTTATTTCCGAGTTAAATTTCTCAATTTCGCACCCTCCCCTAGTCTCAGACTATACTTTGTAGGTTCATATATTGTCATTGTTTGAGTGTTGAATATGTTTCAGGCCAACCCATAGTCTAAAACTACACTTTAGGGATCATAAAACAAGTCCGGTTGTATAAGTTCGTGTGTCGTTTATTGTGTTGAATAAGTTGGGTTCGCTATGCTGATGGTCTTTTTATACTTTAAATGGTTGCTGGGTTTGTCCTGTTAATGACAGTTGTTTCTCTGTATCCCATATATATATTGGCTATAAGTCATCGGTTAAATTTCTTCCTTCGCTGTTTAACAAATAGCGTAGTATGTGCTTTGTCTGAGGTGTTCTAGTTTTGATTGTAAGTGGGTGTATTTAATTTCCTCACAATTTCTTTTATCTTAACGCTAGGTTATGTCATTTAGTATTGAAATCAGGATTGTTTGTACACAGTATGGGTTTTGTCCCTCCTCTGTATTTAGTAACTAAGTAATCAATCTTGGTTGGACGTCTTGAGAAATGCCTCAGCACGTGCACCTGTCGCGTGAGGACAGTGTGCCTAGACAAGCAGACGAGCAAGCAAAAAGTTAAATTTCATTCGTGTATTTGCCTCCGCCTCTTAACCGAGAATTGTTACATCGCCGCAAAATAGACCAACTGGCTAAAGTGCACACGTTTAACTCGCAAAATTATCAAACACTGAGAAGATTTAGCTCTGTGACACATGTACAAATACTGTTTGCTGGGGGTTGTTCATAACCAACTAGAATGAGCGGGGTCTACACAGCAGATATTCAGGAAGATACACCACCACCGTATGAGTTAAACTCGGTAATGCCCACTAACTAAGTTATCCAGGAATTCATGTAAAAACAGGAATCGTACAAATAGATAAAATCGACGACGTGGAGTTTAAAACGCGTGAGTTACCCTTGACACTGGATAGCAATACTTAAGGTTAAAAAAGGGAACTCATGCCGTGGAGTGAAGTGTGAACTGCATTTT
Organism: Brachyhypopomus gauderio; assembly: GCF_052324685.1. Taxonomy (NCBI): domain Eukaryota; kingdom Metazoa; phylum Chordata; class Actinopteri; order Gymnotiformes; family Hypopomidae; genus Brachyhypopomus; species Brachyhypopomus gauderio. The sequence continues at coordinate 5,230,551 of NC_135211.1, read as the reverse complement.
AAAAGAGACTTGGATGGAGTAGTTATAAATAGCACACAAACACAGCGAAGTGACTGAGTGAGGTAGACATGTCAGTGAATCGGTGAAGTATTTGGATAGCTAAAACTGGACAAGCTGACAGCAGCTAGAGAGCTTGGCTCTGGGATACTTAGAGGAGTGGTGGTAATTATAATAATAATAATAAAAATAAATACTTGAAATCGTTTACACTGTGGGCCTTGAAAATATAATCCAGGAAAGTAGCTTTTTGAATAATAATCAATGTTTCTATGTTTTTCTAATTTTGGAATAGGTCTGTATGTTGTCAGTTTAATATAAGAAACCTGATGCCAGTTAAAGTGACTAGGAAATGTTTAATAATAAGAATAATAATATTTTGTATTGGTATAGCACCTTTCAAACATACATGCAACTCAAAGTGTTTTATAAAATAGACAAAAAGTAAAATGACAAAAGAAATTAAAGATAAAAAGAAATCAAACATAATAATAGAGTGACAAATTATAAGATAATATTGCAATAAAGAAAGTAAGATGGTAATTAGAACAGAGTTGGAGTTTCTTAAATTTAAAAAAGCAGATCTAAACAGGAAGGTGTTGAAACTCTTCTTGAAGCTGGGCAGAGATAAAATGTCTCTGAGCAGCTGTTGCGCTCCAAAAGACCTCAGAGCACGGGGGTCCACCCAGAGACCTCAATATGTCCCCTAAGTGTATTATTTTATACAGTAGTATCAACAGTATAGGTTTAACCTAAATTTTAGAAGAAGGGGTTTTGGGAAGGGGCAAGAAAAGTCACAGTGATCCTGGCAACTTCGTTGTGGCAGGTGGGGTGGATGTTCTCTTTGTGTTCAGGAGAGTCATTGGGCGAAAAAGTGTCCCCACAAAACCGTAGGATGGAGGAGGGCCAGAGGTCAGAGGTCCAGCACCAAACCCTTCTGCAGTACCAGGGCAATGGCGGGGCCCTGATGAGAACTTGGACAGCAAAGCTACGGCAAACCATATGTTGTCCCTCACTGGCGGTACTCAAAGACTATCATTTCTGGCTGGAGAATATCAAAGTCTGCACAGAACTGTTCTAATGATTGTACAATGTGGCCAGCAGACCACTAAACACAGGTTCCTGAGATCAAAGACTGCACCTGTTAACCTGTGGAAGAGACATTACAAATGCACTGTTCACAGACAGCAGACACCTGATGCACCTGATGTCCACAGACTGGCCTCCACGGTTACTATCTACAGGGGTTTCCTGAAGCCTCACTCATGAGCCGCGAGGGGCGTCCACTCCCAGTTCATTTCCTGGGAGCCAGATCACTTTGATTGAACCTTTGTCCCGCCACCCGACCCACTTCATGTTATTTTGTCTTATGACATAGGAGGGGATCCAATTCATGGGAGGAATTTGAGGAACAGCTACAGGATCAGGTAAACTAGGTTACTGGGGCCTGGATCAGGTAAACTAGGTTATGTACTGGGGCCTGGATCAGGTAAACTAGGTTATGTACTGGGGCCTGGATCAGGTAAACTAGGTTATGTACTGGGGCCTGGATCAGGTAAACTAGGTTATGTACTGGGGTCTGGATCAGCAGGGTATCTGCACATTTTTAAATCTCAAATTCAATGACTTTTAAGACCTTTTTAATACCTCTCACAAGAAAAAATAATACCAGGGTTGCCAACTTTTCAAGATCTCTTGGAGTGAGATTTGAACCTGGAGAAGGTGGCGAGTGTAAATTGTTGACGGGGGGGGGGGGGGGGGGGGGGTGGCGACCGTAAGTTGCTGACGGGGGGTGCACATCCTCGCGAAGCAACAGCACGCGGGGACCTCGCGCAGGGGCGGAGCCACCGCGATTGTCATTGTCGCGACGGTCGCGGCGCATCATGTATAAACAAAGCTTGAGGGGTTACGGCACATGCAGCGCCGTGCGCAGTGCCCTAGTGCCTGTACATTTACATTGAATGGTCCAATGAAGGTAATTTAATCAGGACATTTCCTCACAGGACGTGAAATACGTCCCGGGAAATACAGACGTTTGGTCGCACTACACAGTAGACAAATCATTTTTGGCACTTACAGTTAAACTGCAGTTAGCAGCGAATGACTCGATATGCATATTACTATTACGAGTGCCATCATATCGCTTGTGTTTTTCAGATTTCATATGAGAATCCAGCGCTTTATAGCCCATTGTACCAAGTTTGAATGTTTTTCGGCAAGTTCACATCGCGCCTCATACGAATCACTGGAAGGTTTCAGCCAGCCACAATATTTTTCATCCTCCAGCCACTTCACTGAATGGATATTTACCCATGTCTGTATCGGAGCCTTGTATTGTTGTTCCCGCCGCAGCCCTCAAATAAAAGCAGCTTGTTAGGCAGCTAAAGCATCGTCTGCTGTTTCCACCTGTTAGGTGACGTACTACTGCCATTAGGCGGAGTATACGGCCATTGCGGAAATGATAATTATTGTGGGATATACATCGGTAAAATAAAACAGAAAAACTGAGCAACACACTTTTTAATGCCTCCCCTCCTAAAATTCCAGACATTTTAAGACATTTTTAGACCTTGAATATGTAAAACTAAATTTAAGACATTTTAAGACTTTTTAAGGACCCGCGGGTACCCTGATCAGGTAAACTAGGTTACTGGGGCCTGAGGGGCGGCAACCCTGCAAAGCTGAGACATGCGCAGCAGTGCTGGTAAATAATGGGAGATTCAGCCACTCCACAAATCTAATTATCTTCACACCCTGGTCACATGGGTCAGGAGTAGGTAAGCATGACAAGGAAAGCCAGTACAACAAGGCATTGGGTAATATCTAACATTCTCAGTGTGAGCTAATTAAAATCTTGTAATAACTAGTGTATTAAAATAACTGCATTTGACTAGTATTTTTCATCACAAAGAAAGACTTATTTTAAATTTAATTTATGAAAGTTTAATTTAATTTATTAAACTAAAACAGACATTGGCACAGGCAGTGGACTTAGCAGTTACTGACTACAACTTATTATTTTTTTAGAAGTTTCTGAAACACATTCCTGATTGGTGTTTCAGTAAAGGGGGAGAGAATGTTGCTGATAAAACTCAACTTCCTGTAATTTCCTGTTAGACAGCACCATGCACACAGCATGAAGCAGAGGTTGTACGTACAGAGTGACATGATAACAAAAGGGGGTAAGCTGAGAGACAGAGGCAAATAGGAGCACATTAGATGGACCTAGAGCTACTTAAAGTACAGGAAAATTGACCCCAGAGAAAAAATTAAAGAGAGTACTTAAATAAAATTTTTATTATTAAAATAAAATAGCATTGCTGAGTAAATATGGTAAGAGATAAGGAAGTCTGGAAAGGACCAAATGAGAAACTAATTTTACAGAATCTACTGATCAAATCAATGTTAACTGAGGCACACAGGGTAGCACGTGTGTAGAAAGAAATGAAGAAAAATTTTGGTTACTGATGGCACCTATACTGATGTAATAGCAGACTGGACAGAGTAATGTGACATTTGAAATATGCATAACAGCTGTCATGCTTTAAGGAAAGATCTAAGCAGGCTCCCTGGACCAAAGGAGCTAAGATAGGATATGATAATTCTTTGTTAATCACTCAGTGGGGAAATTTGCATTGTTACAGCAGCAGAGAATTGTGTAAGGAAATACACATATGTAAGGTTCTGTACAAAATACAATGAAAATAGGAGATGAAGTTCAGATTGACTACATGGGTATGGAAATACCAATACGGGGATTAAAGTATTTGTTAGTGGCTGAGGATAAATTCTCAGGTTGGGTAGAAGCATTTCCACCAGAGCACAGGACTCTAGGTCAGTCTGCAAAGTGTTGATAAAATTACTGGATACTGTCACGGTGAGGCGGCCCCCTACCGGCCACCTCCGTCCACAGCGGCTGTTGTTGTTGTTTGGTGACGTCATGTGCATCCCTCAGGTGGGCGGAGCCCGTGATCCGTCTCACCTGAGGGTCGTTTGTTTGCCTATATATGTCTTGTCTTTGTACCAGTTGACCGCTGGTCATTATATCCTTAATTTGGAGATATTGCACGGGTTTTAGGTTTGCACACTTTCTATTAAACCATCCTTTTTCCCTGAGACTTGGCGTGATCGCTTCCTTTTCATTGCTCACCCCCGCCCGTCACAGAATGACCAGCCACCCTTCGGAAGCCGCCAGTCTCTTTTACTTTCTCCTTCGTTCGTGGTCATGTCTCGTGGTAAGTGTTTGTCTGCGTGGTGTTTTGTTTGAAGAGCTCCGCCGTGCTTTTGTGTTTTGTGTGTGTGTAGCACGGCGAGGACCAGGGCAGTCTGCCCTGGGAAAGCTCTTCGTGTCTGTTGTCAGTTTGTGTGAAAAGTTCCGCCGTGCTTTCATGTTATGTCCATGGCACGGCGAAGACCAGGATTGTCTTCCTGGAGACAACTCTTCGTGTTGTAAATGTGTGTATGCGTGAACGAACGTGTCGATCGGTATGCGCGCTCATTGTGTTATATGTTACATGTTCTGTGTGTGACGCTGGTGCCGCTCCTCACCGTCGCCTCGCTCCCCGTGTTTTGTGTTTCATGTGGGGAGCGACTGCGAGGGTGAGCGGCGCGTCACTGTGGCTGTTTATGTAGAGAGCGCGTTTGTGGGTCCCGTCTGTTTGTGTGTACGCCGTTTTGTTTGCTTGTCTAGTATTAGCGTGTGTGTTTTTGTCCTAGCGTGATGTCAACTGTTAAATGTAATTCCACACATGCTCCTCCCCTTAAATGTGTGTTTGGGGGGGGGGACCGGCTGTGGTCCCGTGCCATGGGGTGTGGCACGGAGGGCGTCTCTCCCGAGGGAGGCCCTGAATAGGGTAAGGCGCGTTTGTGTTGTGTGTTTGTATATATGTGTGTGTGTGTGTGTGTGTGTGTGAGTGTGAGGTTGTGTTCTTTGTGCAGGTGCTTCTCCTTGGCAGTGTTCCTGGACCTTGTGGGGGTCTCCACCTGGCAGGAGCCCCCTTGTGTTGTGGGGGGGGGGTGGCGACCGTAAGTTGCTGACGGGGGGTGCACATCCTCGCGAAGCAACAGCACGCGGGGACCTCGCGCAGGGGCGGAGCCACCGCGATTGTCATTGTCGCGACGGTCGCGGCGCATCATGTATAAACAAAGCTTGAGGGGTTACGGCACATGCAGCGCCGTGCGCAGTGCCCTAGTGCCTGTACATTTACATTGAATGGTCCAATGAAGGTAATTTAATCAGGACATTTCCTCACAGGACGTGAAATACGTCCCGGGAAATACAGACGTTTGGTCGCACTACACAGTAGACAAATCATTTTTGGCACTTACAGTTAAACTGCAGTTAGCAGCGAATGACTCGATATGCATATTACTATTACGAGTGCCATCATATCGCTTGTGTTTTTCAGATTTCATATGAGAATCCAGCGCTTTATAGCCCATTGTACCAAGTTTGAATGTTTTTCGGCAAGTTCACATCGCGCCTCATACGAATCACTGGAAGGTTTCAGCCAGCCACAATATTTTTCATCCTCCAGCCACTTCACTGAATGGACATTTACCCATGTCTGTATCGGAGCCTTGTATTGTTGTTCCCGCCGCAGCCCTCAAATAAAAGCAGCTTGTTAGGCAGCTAAAGCATCGTCTGCTGTTTCCACCTGTTAGGTGACGTACTACTGCCATTAGGCGGAGTATACGGCCATTGCGGAAATGATAATTATTGTGGGATATACATCGGTAAAATAAAACAGAAAAACTGAGCAACACACTTTTTAATGCCTCCCCTCCTAAAATTCCAGACATTTTAAGACATTTTTAGACCTTGAATATGTAAAACTAAATTTAAGACATTTTAAGACTTTTTAAGGACCCGCGGGTACCCTGATCAGGTAAACTAGGTTACTGGGGCCTGAGGGGCGGCAACCCTGCAAAGCTGAGACATGCGCAGCAGTGCTGGTAAATAATGGGAGATTCAGCCACTCCACAAATCTAATTATCTTCACACCCTGGTCACATGGGTCAGGAGTAGGTAAGCATGACAAGGAAAGCCAGTACAACAAGGCATTGGGTAATATCTAACATTCTCAGTGTGAGCTAATTAAAATCTTGTAATAACTAGTGTATTAAAATAACTGCATTTGACTAGTATTTTTCATCACAAAGAAAGACTTATTTTAAATTTAATTTATGAAAGTTTAATTTAATTTATTAAACTAAAACAGACATTGGCACAGGCAGTGGACTTAGCAGTTACTGACTACAACTTATTATTCTTTTAGAAGTTTCTGAAACACATTCCTGATTGGTGTTTCAGTAAAGGGGGAGAGAATGTTGCTGATAAAACTCAACTTCCTGTAATTTCCTGTTAGACAGCACCATGCACACAGCATGAAGCAGAGGTTGTACGTACAGAGTGACATGATAACAAAAGGGGGTAAGCTGAGAGACAGAGGCAAATAGGAGCACATTAGATGGACCTAGAGCTACTTAAAGTACAGGAAAATTGACCCCAGAGAAAAAATTAAAGAGAGTACTTAAATAAAATTTTTATTATTAAAATAAAATAGCATTGCTGAGTAAATATGGTAAGAGATAAGGAAGTCTGGAAAGGACCAAATGAGAAACTAATTTTACAGAATCTACTGATCAAATCAATGTTAACTGAGGCACACAGGGTAGCACGTGTGTAGAAAGAAATGAAGAAAAATTTTGGTTACTGATGGCACCTATACTGATGTAATAGCAGACTGGACAGAGTAATGTGACATTTGAAATATGCATAACAGCTGTCATGCTTTAAGGAAAGATCTAAGCAGGCTCCCTGGACCAAAGGAGCTAAGATAGGATATGATAATTCTTTGTTAATCACTCAGTGGGGAAATTTGCATTGTTACAGCAGCAGAGAATTGTGTAAGGAAATACACATATGTAAGGTTCTGTACAAAATACAATGAAAATAGGAGATGAAGTTCAGATTGACTACATGGGTATGGAAATACCAATACGGGGATTAAAGTATTTGTTAGTGGCTGAGGATAAATTCTCAGGTTGGGTAGAAGCATTTCCACCAGAGCACAGGACTCTAGGTCAGTCTGCAAAGTGTTGATAAAATTACTGGATACTGTCACGGTGAGGCGGCCCCCTACCGGCCACCTCCGTCCACAGCGGCTGTTGTTGTTGTTGTTTGGTGACGTCATGTGCGTCCCTCAGGTGGGCGGAGCCCGTGATCCGTCTCACCTGAGGGTCGTTTGTTTGCCTATATATGTCTTGTCTTTGTACCAGTTGACCGCTGGTCATTATATCCTTAATTTGGAGATATTGCACGGGTTTTAGGTTTGCACACTTTCTATTAAACCATCCTTTTTCCCTGAGACTTGGCGTGATCGCTTCCTTTTCATTGCTCACCCCCGCCCGTCACAGAATGACCAGCCACCCTTCGGAAGCCGCCAGTCTCTTTTACTTTCTCCTTCGTTCGTGGTCATGTCTCGTGGTAAGTGTTTGTCTGCGTGGTGTTTTGTTTGAAGAGCTCCGCCGTGCTTTTGTGTTTTGTGTGTGTGTAGCACGGCGAGGACCAGGGCAGTCTGCCCTGGGAAAGCTCTTCGTGTCTGTTGTCAGTTTGTGTGAAAAGTTCCGCCGTGCTTTCATGTTATGTCCGTGGCACGGCGAAGACCAGGATTGTCTTCCTGGAGACAACTCTTCGTGTTGTAAATGTGTGTATGCGTGAACGAACGTGTCGATCGGTATGCGCGCTCATTGTGTTATATGTTACATGTTCTGTGTGTGACGCTGGTGCCGCTCCTCACCGTCGCCTCGCTTCCCGTGTTTTGTGTTTCATGTGGGGAGCGACTGCGAGGGTGAGCGGCGCGTCACTGTGGCTGTTTATGTAGAGAGCGCGTTTGTGGGTCCCGTCTGTTTGTGTGTACGCCGTTTTGTTTGCTTGTCTAGTATTAGCGTGTGTGTTTTTGTCCTAGCGTGATGTCAACTGTTAAATGTAATTCCACACATGCTCCTCCCCTTAAATGTGTGTTTGGGGGGGGGGACCGGCTGTGGTCCCGTGCCATGGGGTGTGGCACGGAGGGCGTCTCTCCCGAGGGAGGCCCTGAATAGGGTAAGGCGCGTTTGTGTTGTGTGTTTGTATATATGTGTGTGTGTGTGTGTGTGTGTGTGTGAGTGTGAGGTTGTGTTCTTTGTGCAGGTGCTTCTCCTTGGCAGTGTTCCTGGACCTTGTGGGGGTCTCCACCTGGCAGGAGCCCCCTTGTGTTGTGGGGTGACCGGAGCCCGGTCGTGAAGAGCCCCTCCCTAGAGGGCTGGGGCCCCCGGATGTTTGGGGACCATGGGGCTCCGGTCTGAAAAGCTCCTGCTGGGGATGGAGATCCTCCCTCCTGCCCGGGGTGACCAGGAGGCCCTTGGGGCTGCTCCCTAGCCCGCGTCGGGGGTGCTCTGGGCCTCGGTCTCTGGCGCTCCTGGGTTGGGTGGAGGAGTCCACCTTGAGATGAGAGGCCCCGGGAGGAGTTGGCTCCCCAGGAGGCTGGGGTGACCCCTAGCAGAAGGCAGGGGTCAGCTCTGGGAGGAGGTAGGTTCAGGAGGTGAAGTAGCTACGCCTTGGAGAGGTAGCCTGCACACCCACACACACTTGAGGGACGAGAGAGGAGCCGTAGACCCTCGTCCTCACACCCGTGGGGCTTACCGGCTGAATGCCGGTTAGGGCGTGAGGGCCCTGTGACCGACTGGGGCGTGGTTTTGTGTTGTTAACGGCCCGGTCGGTCCAGGGTCCCGCCCGGGGAGGTGAGCTGTGTAACGTTTTGTGTTTTATGTTTCAGCTCCCGGACGGCAGGAGGTGTGTTCCTGCCTGTCTCTGCCTTCCTGCCCCTTCATGTTTTGTGTGTAGCCGCTGTGTGCCACACACCCAGTGGAGGGGAGTGCGGCTTGGTGGGGGGGTCTGTCACGGTGAGGCGGCCCCCTACCGGCCGCCTCCGTCCACAGCGGCTGTTGTTGTTGTTTGGTGACGTCATGTGCGTCCCTCAGGTGGGCGGAGCCCGTGATCCGTCTCACCTGAGGGTCATTTGTTTGCCTATATATGTCTTGTCTTTGTACCAGTTGACAGCTGGTCATTATATCCTTAATTTGGAGATAGTGCACGGGTTTTAGGTTTGCACACTTTCTATTAAACCATCATTTTTCCCTGAGACTTGGCGTGATCGCTTCCTTTTCGTTGCTCACCCCTGCCCGTCACAAATATGCAAAGTGATATTGGGGTTAGGTGGACCAAGAAAAGAGGGGGAGAGAAAGAATAAAAAGGGAAAAGACAAAGAGGCAGGAAAAGAAAGAAGAAGAGAAGAAAAAAAAATTAATAATAATAATAATAAATAAAAATAATAATGATAATAATAAAATAAAACACGCAACCAGCTCAAATGACCACTGCAAAGAAGAACAGAAAGTAAACCAAATACATATAGTACAAATGAGTGCGATGTATGGGTGTGTGTGAGTGTGTGTGTTTATGTGCAACCTAAAAGTGCAACATAGGATAGATGTATGGAATGTACTTACCAGCCAGGGTGGATAGCTGCAACAACATTCCCCCAGAGGCGGGCAGAGAAAGACCCGGGAATCCCACCCGCCCACGGCCCCCCAAGGAGCGGTGGAGTACCAGAGCCGCACTTCCCAGAAACCCTCACATGCCCGCCCCCACAGGCGGGAGAGAGAGACCCCGGACAGCGCCCCACCGGTCAAGGAGCGCAGATCTGGGGGAACCAGAGGGAACAGAACCCCCCCCCCCCCCCCCCCCCCCCCCCCCCCAGGATGCCCCCCCGTCATGGGCCAGCGGCAAAGCCACGGCGCCACTCGCCCGGAATGCCACCCACCACCCGGCAGGGCCCACCTCCCGCCGAGGAGCACCCGGCCGCCCCGAACCACAACCGCCCAGGAGAGCGGGCCAACCGCCCCCCCCCCCCCCCCCCCCGCCGGGGAGCCAAGCCGGACCCCGGAACCCCAAGGCGCCCCCCCTCTGGGGTGGTGCAGTGATCTCAGGGGAGCATCCGGGAGTGAACCGGGCACGACCAGCCCCGTCCCAGAACCAGCTGTCCTCACCCATACACTCAAACTCAGATTTACATTCGCCCCTATACACCCCTACCATGCACACACCCCCCCCCCCATACACATATACATACACTCAAATTCACCCTCACGCGTAGACCTTTACACATATACACCTACATGCATGTTCACCCCAACATAAATTCCTTCACACATTCGACCACACCCATAGACACTCCTGTGCACATATATACACCTCCAAATTTACCCACACATGCCCATATATCCCCTCCCTCCAACACGTACTCATTCGTCCACTTATTCAAAAAGAAACAAGGACACACACTTATCCAAACTAGCACGCCCTCCGCGGTGTGGGCAAATGGCTTGACCAGCAAGGACCGGTAGTAGTCCTAGGAAGCCACCAGCCCAGTCTCGCGCCAGCGATCCACCCCCCCCCCCCCCAGCCCCGGCAGGGAGCAGGAAGCGGGTGAAGGAAGGCCTTCCCACCCCTCCACCCCCAGTGTTGTGTTGTGTGTAGGTGTTGGTGTACAGTTGTGATCAAATTTATTCAACCCCCAATGCTGCGAAGGGTTTTATGGAATTCAGTGCACATTTGTAATTGTGTTCATAATGAAATCTTACAAGGACTTGTTAAAGAACTAAATGCAACTAAGATAGCATCAATTTTTTTTGTCATAAAGTATTAAATGGCCTTTTTGTGATTTCTTCATTGACACAATAATTCAACCCCTTTACGACTACCACTCCTAAGAACAGAGGTTCATTCCAGTGTTTTCCATCAGGTATTGAAAACATCTGTGGATGTCAACGAGCAGCAATCAAGCATGATAAGCACCAATTAGGCAGATTTAAAAGGACTGTGATACTCAGCTCTTTCTAGACATCTACTGGTGTGTTTCCAAGCATGGTGAAGGCAAGAGAATGGTCCCAGAAGACAAGAGAAGAGGTTATTGCTCTTCACAAGAATGGCAATGGATATAAAAAGATTGCGAAGTTGTTAAATATTCCAAGAGACACTATCGGAAGTATCATTCACAAGTTCAAGTTAAAGGGCACAGTGGAAACGTTACCTGGTCGTGGCAGAAAGAAGATCCTGACCGCGACTGCTGTGCGCTACCTGAAGCGTAATGTGGAGAAAAATCCCCGCGTGACTGCTAAGGAACTGAAAAAAGACCTGTCAGATGTGGGCACTGAAGTTTCAGCTCAGACAATAAGGTGCGCACTGCATAACGAAGACCTCCATGCCAGAACGCCCAGACGCACCCCCTTGCTGACTCCAAAGAACAAGAAAAGTCGACTGCAGTATGCCAAAAGTCATGTGGACAAGCCACAAAGGTTTTGGAACAGTGTACTGTGGTCAGATGAAACTAAATTAGAACTGTTTGGGACAATGGACCAGCGCTGTTTGGAGAAGGAAGAACCAGGCTTATGAACAAAAGAACACCTTGCCTACTGTGAAGCATGGCGGGGGGTCAATTATGCTTTGGGGCTGTTTTGCTTCTAATGGTACAGGAAAGCTTCAACGTGTGCAGGGTACCATGAATTCCCTTCAGTACCAGGAGATCTTGGAGGAAAATGTGATGGAGTCAGTCACAAACCTGCGGCTTGGGAGATGTTGGACCTTCCAACGGGACAATGATCCGAAGCACACATCCAAGTCCACTAGAGCATGGTTGAACATGAAAGGCTGGAACATTCTAGAGTGGCCATCGCAATCACCAGACTTAAATCCAATTGAGAACCTCTGGTGGGACCTAAAGAAGGCAGTTGCAGTGCGCAAGCCTAAGAATGTGACTGAACTGGAGGCTTTTGCCCATGAAGAATGGGCTAAGATACCCATAGGTCGCTGCAAGACACTTGTGTCAAGCTATGCTTCACGCTTGAAAGCTGTCATAACTGGAAAAGGATGTTGTACTAAGTACTAAAAAATAATGTCACTAGGGGGTTGAATAAAACTGATAATGATGTGAGCACAGTAAAGACATTTGTGGTTATTCCATCATAAATATTATGTTATGTTTGTCTAATTTATAAGTGCCTCTTTGATATAATTGTAAATAAGATGACTGAAATGATCAAAATCAATGTCAAACTGGCCAAAACACTTTATTTCAGTGGGGGTTGAATAAATTTGATCACAACTGTATATGCATGTGTGGTAGTGTGTGATACTATGGTGCAGTTAAAATTGAGGGGACAGGTGCTAGGACAGACGTGGACAAAGCCCCGGGCTACTGGCCAGTGTTTGTTCACACCGTCCCCTCAAAGGCCCTCAATGTCTAAAGTGCAATAAAAACTGAGGTACAGACAGTGGTGAGGAGACGGGTGAACCCTGGCAGCAGGCCCACCTCGTCAACCTCTGAGTACATGCCTGCCCCCAGAATCCTAAATGTACAAGGACTGTATGTGTGTGTGTGTGTGTGTGCGTGTGTGTGAGTGTGTGTGTGTGTGGGGGGTGGGTGGGTGGGAATGCTTAGGTCCAGAGGAAAGGGTCCTCTGGAAGAGGAGAGCCAGCTTGCTAGCTGGCTCATTGAGCACCGAGCCTCGCTGCCCCCCCAGCTCAAGGCAGGGAGCGGCCGACCCGGGGAGACCAGGGTGGCAACCCTCCCCATCACTACATCCAAGCTCAGATCCACACCACCCCCACCACAGAGAGCAGCCGGTCCGGACATCCACATACATCTAGACACACATTTCCTTCACACACGTATGCACTCACACATATTTAACCCATAAATATATACATATATACACATATACATACATACATACATATATATAAATATATACATACACATATATACGTACATACATATATATCTACACATACATATACACCCACACACACTTGTCCCCTATACACAACACCCCTGTGTAAGCACCCACAGCCATACCAATCGCACAGTGAACAAACGATGACAGACATCAACAGTATTGAGGACATGCTGGTCGGAATCCGGAACCCTACCCCCCGGCCCACCCCAGACATCCCCATCATCCACCACCCCATTCCCACCACCCAGGCACCTCGGAGCCCCAAGGACCAGACCCAACGCCCCGACACAAGGCCGACCGACCCACCCCACCCAGCGGTGCGGCCGCAGCGGCGCAGGTCCCCCCGCACGGGCAGGGCCCTAGCTCGGGGTCGGGGGGCCCCAGGCATCGGGCCCCGGGTCCCGCAACCTGACCCCGCAGGGGAGGCCAGCCACCCCGCCGAGGGCCAGCATCTGCTCCCCCCGCACCCCGGCCCCACACCCCAGATCCCAGAGGGAGCGCCACCCAAGCCCCCCCACCACCGCCCGCCAGGGCAAACACATGATTTCCCAGGTCAGCAGCCCCGGCCCTCCAGCCCAGAAAGTGGCCGGCACGAGCAGTCTCCCCGGGGTCGACCCCCAGCCACCAACCGGCCACCCGGGAGTTGTGGCCCCAGCCAGCCTCCCCGACTAGCTAATGGAACTGATCAGTGGGAACCAAAGAGAGTTAAATTCTTCCAACTGGTCTTTAGAGGAAGCAGACATTCTCTCCAGACAGATGTGATCAAGTAATACATTTTTGTAATGAGTAATATGCAGGTTCTTTTTCGTTTTCCAATTGATGAGGATGGTTTTCTTGGCGATGCATAGGGCAGTGAGAACTATGTGTGATATGTTTGCCTCTGTATCTAATTCACTGACGTCTCCTAAGATGCACAGTCTGGGGGAAGTTGGGATGCAGCTTTTAAACCCCGTGGACAATTCTACACATACCTTCTGCCAGAATTCCTGGACAGGCCTACAATCCCATATAGCATGCATATAGTTATCAATTATATTGCCTGTACAGTGGGTACATATGTTTGACTGTGCTAGGCCCATTTGGAACATCCTTTGTCCTGTATAGTGTGTTCTATGAAGGACTTTGTATTGTATAAGTTGTAAGTTGGGGCTTTTACTTATTTTGAAGATATTTATACATATGTCGGTCCAGAAATGTTGATCTGGATTAATAAATAGGTCTCGTTCCCATTTGGCTATCGGAAGGGAGATTGAGTCATTAAATTTTAACAATAATTTATACAGTTTTGATAATAATTTAGGAGTATATAGATTTAAAAATTCAGTTACCCATGGTGATATTTCTAAATTCAGTTGATTGCGGTTGAATCTTTGTTGAATGATGGATTTTAATTGTTGATATTCCAGAAATCTACTGTTGTTTATTCCATATTCTGATACAAGTTCCTGAAATGTGACAAAGTTTCCATCTTTAATAACATGTTCTAAATTTTTTATTCCCTTGTCATGCCATGATGTGAAATGTAGTACTTTCTTGTTCTGACAGATGTCTAGATTGTTCCAAATGGGTGTTAGTTTGCATGGGATGAGTGGGGACCGAGTTAATTTAAGGAATTCCCACCAGGCTGTCAGTGAAGTATTTATACTATAGCTTTTAAAACAGTCCTGACGCTTAATATTAGAGCTAATGTAAGGTAGGTCTGAGAGTTTTATTTTCTCGCAGAATGCTTGTTCTAGGTCTAACCATGGCCTGTCTATTAAGTCGTATTTGACCCATTTTAAAATGTACTGTAATCTATTGGCTAAGAAATATTAATAAAAATTTGGTAATTCTAAGCCACCATTGCGTTTTGGCTTTTGCAAGGTTTTCATACTTATTCTTATTCGAGTTTTGGATTAACTTAAAGTTTGATCTATTTAGAGATCAAAAAGGGGGAATTGTTGTGATCCATGCAAAAGACAAACTACACTAGCATGACAATAATGGTGGCAAATGTTGTGATTGTCATCTTAATCCCTTCATAGTTTGTTTACATTACAGTATTGAATCAACAGCTTATCATAATTTATATATTTTGAATAGTCATAAAGTATTAATCAAATCTCTATTATTAATCACTATATGTTTTGCTTACATTATATTAAGGATCAAGTTGCTAGAATGACGGTGTAAGCGCTTGTGTGCCACTTCCAATACTCCATGCGTTTGCAGTAGGCTAAAATGGGATGTGTAAGAGAAGGCTCACTGTGGCCTTATGTGGTGAGGCCAGGTAGTAAGACCTCGCTTCCAGAATAGAGACAGCTGTAGGTTGAACTATGGAATGTGCAGCTCCTAATTTTAAAGGAAAGCATATATAATGGTGAAGAGAGCAGACAGCTTCAGAGCTGCACATGGGGTGACATGATTAGGGTATGTGAGCTCTCCAGAGATCTCTGTATTAAATTAATTAATAGGCATATGTGTATTTTTTAATAAAAGGCTAAAGACAAGACTGGTAATGTTTTCTTTTGCAATCAACGAACACGCTGCGCTAAGGTAAGAAAAGGTTAAAGCGCAACACAAATTAAACACATCAACAAATGACTTGAAACTCGCACCCGTCTTTGCTTATATTCCCACAACTAAAGCATGAAGCTTGCTAATATTTCACCTTAAAATGGTGTGGCAGTCACATGACCTATGTAGGTACCGCCTCCAGTAAGATCTCCACCATTTAGAGTGAATGGGGGGGGGGGGGGGGGGGGGGGGGGGGGTTTGTATATCGCGATCGATCGCCAGTGGAGGGCAACATAGATATGGATCGGAGGTAAATAAACTAGATTTTCGGAAGTGTGGCGTGTGAGCGTGTGAAGACGGTCAAATGCGTGTGTCACACGCTCAATGCGTGAGACTTGAGAGCCCTGTTTAATGTTTTTTTATTTCCTTCTTTCGCGGCGAAACGCAAATATCCGCCGAATATATGAGCCTAAGTGAGCGAGCTGCAGCTGAAACGAGTACGTGCTGTATTCACTCGTTCACAGAAGAGATAAGACTGTTAAATCATTACCGTAGGTGATATTAACCAGAGATTTATCCATCTCTCTCTCTCCTGTCCACTCCTCTGCGCCCACCATGGGAGTTGTAGAAAGTGGCGGTTTGTTAATTAGGGCGATTAACAAACCGCCCATGGACTCAAACATGATGAAATACTTCGGTCGAGTTGTACGTCGGTGTTTTTGAAGTGGTCTTCCGATGCTGCTATCAGTATTGTGCTCCGCTAGCTCCCACACGCTAACTGTCCCCACAGTCAAACTGAGGACTGTGACAAATGTCATTTTTAAAAGATTTGCCAATCCTTTCTCACATTTCAAAAAGAGCTCACTTTTTAGCATCTGTGAAGTTGATGGATAATAAACAGGCAATAGAACTGTATCATACTATTAATGAATTAAAACTTTCAGATGATCCCTCGTCCACAAGTTATATCTCTTGTGGGTTTTTTTTGTTTGGTTATTTATATTAAAAATATTTGTTTATATTCTATATTTTAATATATTGTTATAACCTGTTGTGGTCTACGTTCAAACTGGTAAAAGTACTTTATCTTGATGCCATTTTTATTGTAATTGATTATTTTTTTACTTAAATAAAATATATATATATATATATATATATATATATATATATATATATATATATATATTCCCATAATTCCACATTTATTTATTTTTTATTTTATATATTATATTTTTTTATTTAACCTTTATTTAACCAGGCAAATCATTAAGAACAGCTTTCTTATTTGCAATGGCAGCCTGGCAAGAGGCACAGCCTCTTGAAGAACATACAACATACACATACAACATACACATGACATCATAATACCTGCTCTGTCGTCATAACGACGGCACAACAAATGAGGGTATATATATAATTGCATGTACAGTATAATTCCATATCAGTCTGTGTAAAAACAATGATGTGGGAAGATATTAAAAGGAGTTTTCTCTGGTGCTGGTGCTGTGGCACCCAAGAAGATTTGGACACAGACACAGAGGAGATATACGGAGGAACAGAACCAGAACAGGAGACCGACAACACCCATGGCTTGAGTGAGTAAATGAGTACAATGGTGACACCTTATTTTGGGGCTTATTTTGTTCTTTTAACACAGCTGAATTTGGTGTTTACAGAAACAGAAAAAGAATCTGATAATTTGACAGGTTCATTTTTATGAAGTCAGTGGTGTTGCTATGGCAACATACCAACAAACCGAGGTCCACAAATAGTGATAGTCTCAATATAAATAAAATAATAACGATTCAATTACATTTGTGTATTTCTGCTTGGCTTTGTATATTTATTGATTAGAAAAAGTCTTTAAAGGGATTTTTTATGGGTTGTGTATTTTCTTGACTATAGAGCGCACCTCAATATAAGCCGCACCTACCAAGTTTTTTTAAATGGAAAATGTTGTATAAGCCGCACCAGGCTATATGTCGCATATATCTACTGCTTATCTAATGCTTATATTAACACAGTTCAGCTAAAAAACATTGACCTGTTATTACATTGTAATATGTAATTAGGACTTGTTGAAAAAATCATTTTTGCAGTAGCACCTTTGAATGACAGTATTCTGGATGAGGCCTGTAAGGAGCTGCTTCTCGTTCTCCTGGACGAGACTGAGGACTCCTATAACCCATCTCTAGGTGACCAAGACACATACAGAATATCAATTTGATAACATATTTCATAATTTGCTGACATCAACGTGTTCAATAGCTATTCATATCAGACAAGCACACATTAACACAATTCAGATGAAAAACATTCACCTGTTACTTTCATGTAATATTTAATTATGGCTTCTTGAAAAAATCATTTTTGCAGTAGCACCTTTGAATAACAGCGTTCTGGAGGAGGACTGGGAGGAGGACCTCCCCGTTGTCCTTGATCAGATTGAGGTCTCTTTGAATAACAGTATTCTGGATGAGGCCTGTAAGGAGCTGCTCCTCGTTCTCCTGGACGAGACTGAGGACTCCTATAACCCATCTCTAGGTGACCAAGACACATTCATACAGAATATCAATTTGATAACATATTTCATAATTTGCTGACATCAACGTGTTCAATAGCTATTCATATCAGACAAGCGCACATTAACACAATTCAGAAAAACATTCACCTGTTACTTTCATGTAATATTTAATTATGGCTTCTTGAAAAAATCATTTTTGCAGTAGCACCTTTGAATAACAGCGTTCTGGAGGAGGACTGGGAGGAGGACCTCCCCGTTGTCCTTAATCAGATTGAGGTCTCCTACAACCCATCTCTAGGTGAATCTCAAGTTAACATATTGTAATTTGCTGATATCAACATGTTCAATAGTTATTTTCATATAACTCAACTCAACTTTATTTATAGAGCACTTTAAGAACGGCAGCCGAAACAAAGTGCTGTACATAAGAATAGAACATTAGAAATAAAACAAATAATAACAAAAAATGGATAAAAAAATATTAACTAAAGCGGTAAAAGGAATCAAATCAAAGAATTAAACTAAAGCAGTAAAAACTAAAAAATATACAAAGTCTCATGCTGTGTTTAAAGCCAATGAATTAAAGTGAGTTTTAAGACTTGTTTTAAAAATGGGCAGTGAAGGGGCTTGTCTAACATGCAGTGGTAGGTTGGTAGGTTGTTTATTCCATGCCCCACCTGTCCCATATAACCCAAACAAAATGGTAATAAAATACAAATGGGGGGGTGGCGAATGTAATTGGACCGGTACAAATTCATTAAAGGGCCGAATCTAGCCCTGGTTCACACTGTTCCGCAGACATTTTAAACATTCGGGGCTTATGCAAGTCGAACAGGCATTAAAACGGTTCAGAACTTAAAAAGGTTCATTTCTTCCAATTGCTTGCGCCCCACCTGCAATACCCATGCGCCCCACTAGTGGGGCTTCTCACTTTGAGAAACGCTGATCTAGGAGCAGCAATGGAAAAAGCTCTATCCCCTCTGAGCTTACGCTTTGCATTACTTCTGGCGTCTCCTGCCACAGGGCATATGGTGTCACATGTATCTCTGTAGGGAAGAGCAGGGCTGCCTTTGTAAATCACCCAATGATGGAAAAAATTTATTACAAAAAAATAACTATATGCACTTGAACTTACAACTATTAATATATTTTGATTTAAGCTTCACTTCAAATGTTTCTTCTTGGAGATGAAAGTGTGAGGGTGAGCGAGAGATTACGTGCATGGGTTGGGTTAGAATATGTGTATGTCTTTGTGTTTCTGATTGTCAAAATGTCCTCGGACTGTGGCATGAATGTTCATCACAAGTGCCAATCTAAAGTGGCTAATCTGTGTAGCATCAGCCAGAAACTACTGGCTGAGGCACTCACCCAAGTCAGCCAGGTGAGTCTGGATGTGTAAAAATGTACTGTATATCTCTGTAGACGTGTCTCCATATGGTGGTCTGTGTGAGGGTTCGAGTCCTCACCCCCTGTCCCGGATCAGCCACCAGACACTCATCACTGCGGAGCACTTCACCTTCCACAGTGTACTGGGCAAGGGAGCCTTTGGCAAGGTAGAGTCTTCCCCGTCACGCTGCTCCCGCGTCCTCCACACACGCACTGACTCTGTGTCTTATCATTTTTACATGTCTGTCCTTTTGCCCTTCTATTGTTAAATACTATCTCCACAAGAATAGACCAAACAAACACTATTCCATCAAATCTTCATATTTCATGGATGTGTGTGTGTGTGTGTGTGTGTGTGTGTGTGTGTGTTTTCTTTCACTCTGGTCTGTTTGTCTATTTCTCTCCCTTGGTCCCTGCTCAGGTTTTTCTGGCAGAACTTAAGGGCAGTGAGGAGTGGTTTGCCTTGAAAGCCTTGAGGAAAGATGTGGTGCTGATGGATGAGGATGTAGAGTCCACCATGGTGGAGAAGCGGGTGCTGGCGCTTGCCTGGGACTGTCCCTTCCTAACCCACCTTTACTCCTCCTTTCAGACCAAGGTAGTAAAGAACAAATGAAAGGTTATATTATACAGTTCCTCCACCTCTCAGTCAATAGTAATGGGATGTCCAGCAGGACACTTTTGTGTAGGCAGTAATTAACCACACCAGGCATTGTCACAACTGTTTACTGTAACTTATACTTCATGGAATCACTGTGGTATTTAAATGATTGTTGAGTCAGTAATTCTGCTTGTACTCATACCAAAGTGTTTATGGCATTGTCTGCATGTTAGGAGTACTTGTACTTCGTAATGGAGTACCTGACTGGAGGTGACCTGAACTTCCACATACAGGAGGAAGGATCCTTTGACCTCTACAGAGCCACGTGAGGCAACACACACACACACACAATGATGTTTTTTGTATGCCTTATATAAATATAAACGTAGGTGTGTGTAATTATAGTGTGGTCTGATGGCTCCTGGTTTGTTTCTTCCTTCCAGATTCTATGCAGCTGAAATTGTGTGTGGACTGCAGTTCCTCCATGGAAAAGGCGTCATCCACAGGTTACACACACAAACAAAGCTAAATTGACATTCTGTACTTTCACCTTTACTGTTCTTGTCTACTAAACCACATTTTTGCCACATTTTTGTAATTCTCTCCTGCATTAGGGATCTCAAGTTGGAAAATGTCATGCTAGACAGAAATGGTCACATAAAGATAGCGGATTTTGGCCTGTGTAAGGAGAATATTTTTGGTGACAATCGTGCCACATCCATCTGTGGGACACCATACTACATGGCCCCTGAGGTATGAGATGGCATCAAATTAATTTGACATTGAATGTTCTCACCTGTAGCAATGTCAATGTAATTCAGTATGCCCTGAATGTGAATGTGTGTGTGTGTGTGTAGATCATTCTGGGTCAGCAGTATACTTTTTCTGTGGACTGGTGGTCATTTGGTGTGCTCCTGTATGGGATGGTGATTGGTCAGCCTCCATTCAATGGTGATGAGGTAGATGATCTTTATGAGTCCATCCTTACAGACACACCTGAATTCCCTGACAGTATCACACTGGATACCAGAGACCTGCTAGAGCAAGTAAGCATGCACAAAACCACACCTGATGACACATTAATAATAGTAATAATACTAATAATACTTCACAACCAAGACATGAATAGAGTTCTGCTATTATGCACTTAGAAAGGAGACACACTGAGATATTTCTATTATGAATAATATTCTTGCTTTTGGTTTTCTTTCATGAACAAAGCTGTTTGAGCGAGACCCTTCTCATAGACTGGGTGTTGTGGGGAATATCAGAGGTCACTCATTCTTTGAGATCATTAACTGGGCTGATCTGGAGAGAAGAGAAATCAAACCCCCTTACGTGCCAAAAGTGGTATGAGCTTTCTTTCCATTTCTTACAGTCATCTCTCATTTCGGTTTTTTTTTTTACTTTTCATACTGTATGCTCATAGAGCAAATTGCAAAAATACAGATACTGAAATGCAGCCTCTGTTCATCATGTGATTTGCTTCCATTCTCCTCCAACCACAGAAATCATCCAATGACTCTAGCGACTGCGAGCAGGAATTTTTAAATGACCGCCTGTCCATGTGTGAGAAAGGTGTGTTTGGCCTAACCGACCAGGGTGCCTTTGCTGGCTTCTCATTTATCAACCAGCGCATGGAGCATCTCCTGCAGTGATGGACAACCTGCTGATTGTTGTATAAATGAATGATTAAATTTTACAGCCAGTATTTTTATGTGTCACTGACTCTCCCTTCTCAAAATAAAACCTGTATTTTGGGCATGGATTTTAGACTACACCCAATATCAGGGGGGATTCACAGAGGTGTCAACTGGCCATAACTGCTCCTCCAGGTTATGTATTCCATTTTAGGCAATATTTGAAACACCTTTGCCAAATCCATGTAGATTTTTTGTTCCAGTAACCATTCATTATTGTAATTCAAAAACATTAGATAATCCCTCATTGATTGTGTTAATGAATGCCACAAGGCAAAAAGCTTAGAAAGGAAATAAATACAATGCATTTTAAAATGTATTGTAATGACTGAGAGCTAAGAAGCAGACACAAATGCTGAGGAGAGCAGGGTTTTATAGCTGGAGTGCTAACATAGAGGATACGAGGGTAACGAGGCTATCACAAATCAAGAACTAACAACCAGACCGGATAACTGAGACAACAAAAGACAGAGGATAAAACAAATACAAGAACTCAGAACAAGGCAGATAAACACACAACCAGGGGGGTGTTCCAAGAAGCGGGTTAAGCGAGAAAACCCGGGTAAGTTAACTCAGAGTTCACAGAAACTCGAGGTTTTCCGTTCCAGAAACCGAGCTTAGAGAGAACCGGAGTCAGTTACTATAGCAACTTATGCTCTGAAGCTAACCTGCTCGCTGGCAGGTTAACTTGGACCTGACCCAGAGTTACAAACAAGTCATCATGACGTGTCCTTTCCTCGAAGATCATGTGGATATTGAAACTCAGTTTATTCGCTGAGTTCTTCGTCGGGAACGCCTTATAAAACCCCGAATAGACATAGGCCTACTATCATTTTCGGATTATTTTTTAATGAACGTTATCGTTTTTCAGCACAATCCAATACTTACATCAATAAAATTATTAAGCGTCACATTTCAAATATTAAACATCGCGGATCAATTCTCAACAGATTGTTATACATCGCTCTTCGTTTTTTGCTAGTGGAAGTTTTTTTTATAGTGTAGAAGATGCGGGATCTGTCAGCAAAGCTACTGTATGTCGGTCTGTCCAAAAACTATGTCTGGCATTAAATTGACTAGTGCCCAGTTTTGTGGTGTTTCCTGGGCATAAGCCAGTTATGGACATCAAAGAGGAATTCCACAGCCAGTGGCGGACTTAGCAATTTGGAGGCTCAAGGCGAATTTAGCTAGGGGGCCCATCAACATTAATATGCGAGAAATAAGTTCAGGTTCACACTACAAGATTTTAGGCTGGTTTTTCAGTCGCCAACTGTTTTTGTAGATCGCCGACAGAAACTGTGGTCGGACGCAAATCGGGGATCATCGGCGCTCGCTCAGTCGTTTAGTGTGAACTGCTGAAAGACGCTCGCCGAGTGGCCGCCAACTCATCGCAGACGACCGGCAGATATCTAGCATGTTTAATATCTAGCATGTTTAATATCTAGCCCAGTCGGCGACTGTGAGTCAACAGCAGCGTCTAGCTTCATACAACTTTACTACAACACTGTGTTTAAGTTATTGTGACAGCACTGGAGAAATAGTGCGATTGACTATATCTATGTTCACTGCAACGGAGAGATGAAATAATTCTGGCAATTTGGGACTATGGAGTGGTTAAACGGTAAAAAAAAAAATAATAATAACGAAAATGTGGAGTACATGTACGTTGTTTTTATTTTCTTCGTGGTGTTGCTGGTTCTCGCGAGTGTTTCATTTTCGTGTTCTCGTGTTTTTGGACGGCAGCCAGATGAGTCGGCGATTCCCCAGTCGTTTAATTCGTGAGCCCACGTCACCGATCAGTCATGTAGTGTGAAAGCCACAACAACTGAAAGACTTGCGATTACAGCACAACCAGTGTAGTGCGAACGGCACAAAAACCTGACGACTGAAAAGTCGTGTAGTGTGAACCTGGCTTTAGCTAGACAAGGGGGCCCTACAGTGGGAGGGGCCCAAGGCAATTGCCTAGCAACGCCTCTATGCAAAGACCGCCTCTGTCCACAGCATCGTTGGTTTGTCTTTAATTCACACGGACAATAAAGAAATTAAGCAAAGGAGAAGCAGTATATAACAAACTTAATACCATTTACATTTTAAGGATTTCCTAGAGTGGTTGGCTGCATTGATGGAACCTACATATGCTACCTATTCCAGCACCATTAGAACATGAAGGCGATTACATAAACAGAAAATCCATCCATAGCATTAATGTACAGGTACTAACCTTTATAATACTTAATGAATAATGTACTTATCTTTAATGGTAACAAAACTAATGTAGCTATTGCCACCAGCCACTTTCCCTCAAACTGGACATATATAGACTTACCTCCCCCTGACTATATCTCAGATTTGCCACCAGTCCAGAGACCAGTCCACCAGCCCTTTGGTGTTAAATCAGTGTAGTTAAATCAGTGTAATGCAGTGTAATAGTTAAATCATTGCAAACCCTAGTGTGATTATAGAACACTATGACGGCCTCCTTCATGGAGACAGAGGGTATCCCTGCCTGTCCTATAGGCCTACCTTATGACTCCCTATTCAGATCCTGCACCTGGACCACAGTCCCGCTACAATCAGGCCCACAGCAAAACCAGGGCAAGAATTTAAATGACCCTAGGAATCCTCGAGGCCAGGTTCCAGTGCCTGAAGGGGCTCAGAGTAACCCCTGATAGGGTGTGCCACATAATAATGGCATATGTGGTATTACACAACATTGCAACTATCCAGGAAGAGCGACAGCCTACCATCTTTGACATGCCCACAGATGAGGAACCTTACATGCATGTGGGTGACAACAGAGATGGTGGAGTTGTCAGAGACTCCATCTGCAATCACTGCTTTCCACATTAAATCATGCACCACCACCCACCCCACCCCACCATCCACCCTGTAACCTTTTAATATACATTACAGTCACATTCACTGTTATGTTTCATTATTTCATTTTTCTTGTAAATAAATATATTTTAGAATATATTTTAAGAATAAGATATACTTATATACAGCCATACCACTTTGTACTATATTCTTATACTTCATTTTTATCTGATGCCATGTGTGTTTCACACCACTCAGATTAGACCTGGAATCAGTAAGTGTTCAATTAAAAAATATTTAAAAACTCAATACAGTATTATAAAGGTGGAGAAAATAATAATATAATCGCACCCTTCTGCTAAATATAAAAATATCTTTTTCACTCACGCATTAACTCTGTTGGCAATTCTTTGACATGCTGACTGCCTTTCTCTAGCAGCTACCGCAGTATTACATTTACGTTTAATAATATCTAAATATTCTGCATACGCAGTCATTAATACTCCTAAGCTACAGTGGTGTGAAATACGATGCTCGGCTGATTTTCGCGTTTAAGTCCATGATAAATCCTATTTATCTGCGTTCCATTAAGAATGCCTTTTATAGTTACGCGTGAACGCGCTTCTGTCTGGGTCAACCTACTCAGAGTTGAGCGACCCTGATTACTTTAACTCCGATCAGCCGTTTTTGGAACCGAAAACTCTGAGTATGTCAGATCGGGGTAAGACAACTCAGAGTTCAGGGTTAAGTTTAGAGTTTGTTAACCCCGCTTTCTGGAATACCCCCCAGGATTACCACCACAATGACTTCCAAAGAGGGACTGAAACACAGGGAGTACAAGTACCAAACACATCAAGACCAACTAGAAACACCTGAGCTGAAAGCAAGGAAGGAGGGAAAGACAAGACAAGGTGAACAACAGAAGACACGGACTGGACTGACTGGGGAATGGATCTAAACAAGGTTACACTGAAGACACGGACTGGACTAACTGGGGAACGGATCTAAACAAGGTTACACAGAAGACATGGACTGGACTAACTGGGGAACGGATCTAAACAAGGTTACACAGAAGACACGGACTGGACTAACTGGGGAATGGATCTAAACAAGGTTACACAGAAGACATGGACAGGACTGACAGCAGGAGAGAACACCGACAGGGGTGTGACAGACAGAGGGAAAGCATAGAAACAGGGCGGGATAAACAGACGAGGAGAACACAGGCACATTGAACAGTACCGGAGTGACAGCTAGAGAGGGGGGCGTGGCCCTATGTGACTTGTATATTAACCATGCATATTTGCACAGGTTAACATTTAAATAAGTGTAAAATCTTTTTGTCTTATACTGTATATGTGTATGGTGTATAGTGGAAAGATATATATTTGGCTCTCTTGGCTTTATGTGTGGTATATATGTGCACTGTGTGAGTATTGGTGCATTTAAGCTATTTTTACTACTTGCCAATTAAACACGAGCATATGATCAAATGGTTTATATAATACACTGCTTTTTGTTGTATTCTCATATTTAGAGATACATGCTCATATGCTGCTTTATGGGAAACATTTGTAGGTGCAGTCATATGAAAAAGTTTGGACATCCCTATTCATCTTAATCGTTTGTTGTAATCAAAATTTGGGTTTTTGCAACAGCTATTTCAGTTTCATATATCTAATAACTGATGGACACAGTAATATTTCAGGATTGAAATGAGGTTTATTATACTAACAAAAAATGTGCAATATGCATTAAAACAAAATTTGACAGGTGCAAAAGTATGGGTACCCTTATCATTTTCTTGATTTGTATACTGCTAACTACTTTTTACTGACTTATTGAAGCACCTCATTGAGCTTTGAACTTCATAGCCAGGTGTATCCAGTCATGAGAAAAGGTATTTAAGATGGCCACTTGCAAGTTGTTCTCCTATTTGAATCTCCTCTGAATAGGAGATCATGATGGGCTTCTCAAAACAACTCTCAAAATGATCTGAAAACAAAGATTGTTCAACATAGTTGTTCAAGGGAATGATACAAAAAGTTGTCTCAGAGATTTAACCTGTCAGTTTCCACTGTGAGGAACATAGTAAGGAAATGGAAGACCATTTCACAGACCACCTCCAAAGAGCTGCAGCATCATCTTCCTGCAGATGGTGTCACTGTGCGTCGGTCAACAATACAGCGCACTTTGCACAAGGAGAAGCTGTATGGGAGAGTGATGCGAAAGAAGCCGTTTCTGGAAGCACGCCACAAACAGAGTCGCCTGAGGTATGCAAAAGCACATTT
This sequence comes from Brachyhypopomus gauderio, assembly GCF_052324685.1. NCBI lineage: Eukaryota > Metazoa > Chordata > Actinopteri > Gymnotiformes > Hypopomidae > Brachyhypopomus > Brachyhypopomus gauderio. The sequence goes on along the minus strand of NC_135211.1, from coordinate 5,203,902 downwards.
GTACAAGCCAGTTTCATTTTGGAAGAAGGTCCTGTGGACTGATGAAACAAAGATTGAGTTGTTTGGTCATACAAAAAGGTGTTATGCATGGTGGCAAAAAAACAGCATTCCAAGAAAAACACTTGCTACCCACTGTAAAATGTGGTGGAGGTTCCATCATGCTTTGGGGCTGTGTGGCCAATGCCGGCACCGGGAATCTTGTTAAAGTTGAGGGTCGCATGGATTCCACTCAGTATCAGCAGATTCTTGAGAATAATGTTCAAGAATCAGTGACCAAGTTGAAGTTACGCCGGGGATGGATATTTCAGCAAGACAATGATCCAAAACACCGCTCCAAATCTACTCAGGCATTCATGCAGAGGAACAATTACAATGTTCTGGAATGGCCATCCCAGTCCCAGACCTGAAGATCATTGAACATCTGTGGGATGATTTGAAGCGGGCTGTCCATGCTCGGCGACCATCAAACTTGACTGAACTGGAATTGTTTTGTAAAGAGGAATGGTCAAAAATACCTTTATCCAGGATCCAGGAACTCATTAACACCTACAGGAAGCGACTAGAGGCTGTTATTTTTGCAAAAGGAGGATCTACTAAATATTAATGTCACTTTTCTGTTGAGGTGCCCGTACTTTTGCACCTGTCAAATTTTGTTTTAATGCATATTGCACATTTTCTGTTAGTACGATAAACCTCATTTAACACTGGGAAGGCCAACGCTACGAAAAAAGTCGCAAGGAAAATCAGCCGCCGAGTAGCCCACTTCCCCGCTGTGAAGAGATTAGTGCCCTTTGTCTTGCTAAAGATATGTGCGTGTTTGAAGCGCCGACCCCCGCTCTCCTTTGCAAGGAAATTCAGCCCGGCCAGTGCATCTGTATATCACAGCTCCAAGAAGCAATTCAAAAGTTACAATCTATCTTTCTTTATAGCGCGAAGATAATTATTCATATGCTGAATAGGAATGAATCCTTTGGTTTGAATCGCGCTAAACATTCTAAGTGAAATAAATCCTCGCGTTGTTTTTGTATTAGGCGTACGTGCTGTGCAATTTTCTCAAGGCAAACCAGACACAGACTAGCCAGTTTTATATGTTTCATTCGCATTTTATGCTTACATCATCGCACTAAAGAATAAACTACAATAATGTGCTCGTTGTAGGCATACGTGTTGTGCGATTTTCACAAGGCAAACCAGACAATGACTAGCCCATTTTATGAGTGTCAAGCGCCGACCACCGCTCTCCTTTCCAAGGAAATTCAGCCTGGGCAGTTCATCTGTATATCACAGCTTCAAGAAGCAATTCAAACGTTACAATCTATATTTCTTTATAGCGCGAAGATAATTATTCATATGCTGAATAGGAATGAATCCTTTGGTTTGAATCGCGCTAAACATTCTAAGTGAAATAAATCCTCGCGTTGTTTTTGTATTAGGCGTAAGTGCTGTGCAATTTTCTCAAAGCACACCAGACACAGACTAGCCAGTTTTATGTTTCATTCGCATTTTATGCTTACTTCATCGCACTAAAGAATAAACTACAATAATGTGCATGTAGTAGGCATACGTGTTGTGCGATTTTCACAAGGCAAACCAGACACTGACTAGCCCATTTTATAAGTTTCAAGCGCCGACCACCGCTCCATTTCCAAGGAAATTCAGCCTGGCCAGTTCATCTGTATATCACAGCTTCAAGAAGAATAAACAATCCATTTGTAGTAAGCATACGTGTTATGTGATTTTGTATGTGTTTCATATGTTTTTTATGCTTACACTAAAGAATAAACAATGCGTTGGCGGTACGTGTAGTGCGATGGCAAATTCACAGAATCGTGCTGCAGAGTAAACAAATATACATTTTGAATCCACTACAAACTTGTAAGATACCAGTCAATCTGTGTACCTATATTTTTTGTAATGTAACATACTTGCACATTGTGTTAGAGTTTGAGTATATACGCGATTTACAGAAATAATGCCGGTAATAGAACCGTTGTAAAAGTTTTATACACACACACACCCCACCCAGTAATAACAACAATAAAGATATTCTTGCCTTAGCAATGACAGGGTAAAACAAATGTGTGATGCAGAACAACAATATTTTTATTAGAAAAATAGAAATCTCATTTGAAATACAGCCAAGTGCGCTTTGAGCATCCCGCAAGCTAACAGTTGCTACATATCCATGGCCCATCCTTTCTACATTTTCGACAGGTGTACTTGGCGCACACAGCACACCGCTCCGAGCTGTGATTCCTGTTGCAGTGTATCTGCACCTGGCACTGTGTCGTCTTTCCAGGAGCAGGTGGAGGTCGTTGCTTTTTCGCCATTGTCTTTTCCTGTAAGAATCGACGCCGAAGTTCCTCAGCAAGAGCATGTAAAAAGTCTCTTCTGCTCTCCGTGGACCTCGTGCATGTCGTATACAAAACATGTGCATTCATCGCTGCCAAGTCCAGCATGTTGTAGAACACTGCAACAGGCCACCTGCGTGTTCCTGCGCGGACCGTATACCCACGCACCTTCTGGTCCATGATATCCACACCGCACTGCAAAGAAGAAACATAAAAAAGTTATGTTACATTATAAACATTATAATCATTTTGTCTGACATATATGACATAAAAATTCAATAATGTGACATTATTTATCATCATATACGCATACCTTCATGCTGTTGTAGTCCGTGATCGTGTTTGGTTTCCTTTTGCGGCCTTCGGAGATCGTGACTTGTTTGTGCATTGTGCTGAGAATGCAGACTGCCTTGTTTTTTTTTGGAGCATACGCTGTCAGTATGGCACTTCCTGATGTGTACACATGTGTGGAGAATTCCTCACGTCCCTTGGTGTTTTTTGCTGGAGGAGGAATTTCTCTTCTGATCTTATTGATTGTCCCAAGCAGAGCTGTGTTGCATGCAAGCAGTCTGTTGGCCAGAGACAGGGATGTGAAGTAGTTGTCAGTGGTGACGGTTCTGCCCTTGTCCAGATATGGTTCCATGAGTTTCATGACGACATTCTCAGACAGTCTTTCTCCCTTGGGACGACTGGGGTCCTTTCCTAAATATGGAAGAGCATTGCACATATACTTGGTCTTCAAATCAGCAGCAATCCAAAACTTTATGCCAAACTAGTCAGGTTTTGTAGCGATGTATTGCAGGAAAGGACAGCGGACCTTGGTTGGAAAGAGCTGCTCATCAACGGTGATGTGTTGTCCTGGCGTGTAACACAGAGTGCAGTTACGTACAAAACATTGCCAGATGTCCGAGATTGCAGCAAATCTGTCGCTCTTTACACGTTCCGCACGGGTGTCCTTGTCATCGAAGCGCAAGTACCGCATGATTTCTTTGTAGCGGTCACGCGACATCGTGTCCTTGATTGCAGGCACAGCGTATTTCTTAGACCAACAATCGGCCACCGCTCCAACCGGGCAGAGTATTGCCCGCAGAAAAAGCACTGCGATGAAAGCCATCAACTCGCTGACAGACAGGTTCCAGCTCTGATCCGCTCTGTGGGCTTCATGGACCGTGCAGTGTGTGATTGTCCTCAGCATCTCTATGTCGATCAAACACAGAAAGCTCTGCAACCTGCTTGTGATTCTGCGCTGTAGAAGTAAAATAAAAATCATATCACTTGTATGTAAAAAAATAGGAAATATAATATAATTTTTTTTTTCATCTTTACATCTACAAAAGAGGAAATATAGTTGGCCATCCGTGATAACATTACTTATATGTAAAAAAAAGAAGAGGAAATATAATATAAATATATTTATAAAATATAACAAAGAGGAAATATAGCTGGCCAAATTCAGTTCAATGCTTTTTCCTATGTACATCCGTGATAACATTACTTATATGTAAAAAAAGAGGAAATATAATATAAATATATTTATAAAATATAACAAAGAGGAAATATAGTTGGCCAAAATCAATTCAATGTTTTTTCCTATGCACTACACTACAACATGCACTACAGTTTCATCTATACAAAAGAGGAAATATAGCTGGCAAAATTCACCTCTGTACTTTTCTTGTATACATCTACGAAAAGAGTTTTTTACATTACCTTGGCATGCTCTGTAGGTCCTTCGGTCTCACTGAACGTAAAAGTGGTGCTGCCGTGTCCAAGACTTCTTACAACATCAGTCTTTTCCCAAGCGGTTCCATCTTTTGCGTTTATGTTCGTTGCAGGCTTACTGACATCCTTAGCAACAGAACGCTTCTTTCGTGGAGGGCTACGGTTTTCTTCATCCGATTGTCCACTCGTATCTGCGCCAGTTGAAAGTGCCAGATCGGAGTCTTCAGCACTAAAACAAAGTTCCTCTCCTCCGTCGGAATCATAGTCATCCATTGCGTTCAGAAGAGCCAAAGCTTGCAAAGGAGTGTAAATCCTCTTGTGTGCCATCGTAGTGTCCGTGTCTTCTTCGCAGAACAAGAAAAATATATGAAATGACTCACCTGTGTTTGTGTGTCCGTTTTTATCCCAGCTTGGAGAAGACCACACCCCACCCATCTTCAACAAGTGTAAATTGTGAACCTTCACGGCGGCTGATGCAAAGGCGCTAATGACATGCGTATCGATACCCGCTAATCACTAACCGATACTTGCGCATTTCCATTTCTTTATATCTGATGGATGAATAGATGTATAGATGAATGGATAATCAGTCAGTCTCTGAGTTAAAATTTAATTTAATTGTTCTGTAATTATCTGGAATTACGTGGAAAAACAAAATTTTTATATAAGTAGTGCTGTTTCATAAAAGCAGAACAACATAAATAACATGTAGGCTACAATGCCTATATTTGACTTTCTCTAAATATCTATATACAGATAGAATATATATAATTTTTATGATATTTCAGAGATTATTTTGTGGCATTTCCTGTCTATGTAGCAGTGCAAATTATATATATTCTCTACCTGTAAATTGGTGCTGTTTCGTAACGGACGAATTGCAGAAATAACATGCATACAATGTTTGATTCTGTCTAAATATCTAGATACGGATAGAATATATATAATTTGTACTGATTGATTTCGATTTTTACTTAATTTTAGATAATACTTGGATAGTATAAAACAAATAACTTCTAGCACATACGCCTACTACAAGTACAACGTTTATTCTTTAGCGCGAAGATTTATTTCAGTTAGAATGTTCAGCGCGGGGTCGGCGCTTCAAAGGAAGCGTAAAATACGTATGAAACACATATAAAATGGGCTAGTCAGTGTCTGGTTTGCCTTGTGAAAATCACACAACACGTATGCCTACTACAAATACAATGTTTATTCTTTAGTGCGAAGAAGTAAGCATGAAATGTTTTTGAAACACATAAAATGGGCTAGTCAGTGTCTGGTTTGCCTTGTGAAAATCGCACAACACGTATGCCTACTACAAATACAACGTTTATTCTTTATCGCGAAGATTTATTTCAGTTAGAATGTTTAGCGAGATTCAAACCAAAAGATTAATTCCTATTCATCATAGGAATAATTACCTTCGCGCTATAAAAAAAAAGATAGATTCACGGGTTGTAACTTTCGAATTGCTTCTTGAAGCTGTGATATACAGATGAGCTGGTTTTCTGTGGAAAGGAGAGCGGGGGTCTGCGCGGTTTGCCTGCGAAACTCCTCGTACTTTTAGCCATATTAGTGTTTGACCTGCTGCCTCAGTGCTCCGCATTTGCATAATAAAAGGATGGCTAATTGCTAGCAAGAAGGAGGGGTGATGTCCTGGAGATCCTGAAATTTCAGTCTTGCTAGTGTTAAAGAAGAAGTAACGTCTGTGAGAGCCAAAATTCTTACTGGTTGATAGGTGATCAAATACTTATTTCACACAATAAAATGGAAATTAATTATTTAAAAATCATACAATGTATTTTTCTGGATTTTTGTTTTAGATTCCATCACTCACAGTTGAAGAGTACCTGTGATATAAATTACAGTCTTCTACATGCTTTGCAAGTGGGAAAACCTGAACAATTAGCAGTGTATCAAATACTTGTTCTCCCCACTGTATGTGTGTGTCTGTGTGGAGTCTGCTCCATCTGCCCCTCTGCTCCATCTACCCCTCTGCTCCATCTGCCCCATCTGCCCCTCTGCTCCATCTGCTCCATCTGCCCCTCTGCTCCATCTACCCCTCTGCTCCATCTGCCCCATCTGCTCCATCTGTCCCATCTGCCCCTCTGCTCCATCTGCCCCAACTGCCCCTCTGCCCAATCTGCCCTTCTGCTCCATCTGTTCCATCTGCCCCATCAGCCCCTCTGCTCCATCTGCCCCATCTGCTCCATTATACATTATATGTGTGCATAGATGTATGTATGTGTGTGTCTGTGTGGTGTATATGTGTGTGACTGTGTGGAGCAGTGACTGGATATATAATGGACAGTATGTCGCCGTTGACTCCCATTGTGAACTTTTGAAGCCACCAAGATGGCCGCACGGACACCGCCATCTTGGATGCACTTGTGCAGTAGATGAAAATTGGAGCCAGAGCATGCGCATTAGAACCGGTAGGCAGGACAGTATCTCCGCCAGAGACCGTATCTCCGCCCCGACATTCGTTAGGATACACCCACCAGTATAGAAACTTTTGACGTTTTACAAAATAAACAAAGGTAAAAGGTTTTAATACTGCTGTCGAGAGTTTTGCTGTCGAGAGTTTTGATGTTGAGCGCGTTCATGTTTGAGCGTCTGGTATTAGATGTCAACCAACGCAGCTATTAACTGTCAATCACCTTATCGCCACACCCCTTTAAATAACACTTAATAACTTCTATGAAATCTGTTTATCATAGAGAAAAACACTGGGAGAGATACTAACACAATGGGGTGTTATAGAATTGACAAAATATAATTGCTCAAAAAACTTATTTTACATGTAATAAAAATTCAAAGTTTCTCGTCCAGCCCATTCACTTACATGGGAATGGGCGGGGTTAAAAGTTGTACTGCAGCCAGCCACTAGAGGGCAGCTGACTCACGGAGGCTTCACTTTTCACTCGTGTCGTCCAGTCCACTTATATATACAGTCTCTGGTGTGGAGTGGGTATGAGAGGGATGTATGCATGTGCGTGTGTGGGGGGAGGTGGAGAGACATTCAAAAATAACTGTGACTATATCTCTGCTTGTCTGAGGGGAGAAGCCTTGTTTAATGTGAATTGCACCCTCCAAACAAACGGTCGTAGTTTGGGACATATTTAACTTATCGCTTAATCAAAGAGATTGTATGAGAGAGGAAACCTTGCTGATGATTTTGGTGTAATTGTGTGTGGTTTGACCCAATACTGTCTGAGTTATGACAAGTTAAACACAGAGGCAAATTGTGAAAAAGCCAATTCTGATTTTGAGAAATTAACATGGGAATTAATAGTGGTTTAACAATTGCAGTTTTAAAAATATTAGGGAATTCTCCCAGTTGCAGAGACTGATTAACAATCGTTAGAAATTTAACTCAGAATCTGCTTGAAGAAGCATGTTGGTAGGGTCCAGTTCACATGTAGAGGATTTTAGTGATGAAATCACATCAAGTAGTGTTACCATGTCAACTTCTTGGAAATAAGACATATTAAAGTTAGGCTGAGTAACTGATATAAGGGTTGATAGACTATTAGTGCTTGTTGCTATGTTCCAGAGTTGTATAGTAATAAAGTGGATCTACTTAACTACTGTACTTAAGTACTAAAATGCTCTATCTGTACTTTACTGGAGTATTATTTTTTTCTCCTACTTCCACTTTTACTTCACTACATATTTTCCATCAGTTTAATACTTTTACTCCAATACATTTTTTACGTGCTGTATAGTTACTCGTTACAATTATAAACATGTTAGCTGGCGCTGTCACCGGGTCAAGCGATCAGGCTGTTTTATGAGAAAACTGCGCATGCTCCGGTCGCGTCTCATTTACTCTGCTGCTGCCTTCACTGAACATTTGCGCTTCATAATCTAGGTTCACTTGACACGTCATGACTGCCGCAAGGATCCACGTGGCAAAAATTACGCAGTCGCGGTGGCTCCGCGCATGTGCGTTGGCCACGCACACAGTCGCATCGCGAGGTTGTGCACCTCTTGATTTTTGTGCGTGCGAAATTACAAGGTGGAATTCATGCACTTTGAAGGTCCATTTTCAGTATTTTCCAGCACTTTCAGCTTAATTTACATATTTATACAAATACACATATACTCGAAATTATTCCAAATAATTTGCTTTTTATCTCATTAAAAGAGATGGTGCCGTGTTTGGTAACAGCAGAAGAGCTTGTTGGCGTTTTAATGTACACATATTGGTACCTTCCACACCTTCAACATCGAGTGATCAATTAAAATCCTAGAAAGCATTTCTGCAAAATCTGTATGTAGTCTCGGAGGATGATAGATAACAATCAAAAGAACTGAATAAGTACTGTACTTCAATTAATTTAGCTATTATAAAAGACTTGTTTGTGAGTGAGTGGACATTTAGTAAGGAGACTTTGAAGACTTGATGTGTTTGATCAGCATAGCTTACATCACTTGTGCATTTCACCGGAATCAAATTTTGTTTGTTACAATATTTTCTTCTAATTACATTTTTATTTCAGAGCCATGCCACCGGCTATTTAAAATAACTGGAATGTAAGACTAACTAGGAGCATGGGTTCCAGTGTGTCAGACCTGGTGTATGATGATGCATTAATGCATCAGTATATAGGGGATGAAGTACAAAAACAACAAGATCCACAATGCTTTGGTGCAACTCTAGCTAGGAAACAGGAAGAAGATGTACTTAGCAGACTTGACACACATTTACTGTACTGCAGCGTAGAGGCTACACGGTGAAATGTACCTGAATAAGAAAACTGCAGCAGTGCATTAACTAATCATGCATTGTACAGGCAGCACACACTGGGTGGGTTACTGACCCAGGGGGAGATCACTCACAGCATCACTGTATTTTTATGTAATACTGAGAGACTAAAATGATGGGCACAAAGGTCCAAAGAATGTTTCATACCATGTGTGTTTTAAGCAACTATGTCATGGTTAATGAACACTATGGAATTTCTCTGTCATTATGAATTGAACATAAACTATGTTACCATGAGATGCTCTGACTTCACTTACTCTGATTTGTGCTGTGTTGCTTTCTTGTGTTCAGCTCATTTTGTGTGTTCACGGTCGCCTCCTGTGGCATATTAGTGACCAAGATCACAACAATGTCCAAGTGTAGGATGGGTGGGGGGGAACAGACGGCGGTCATGACCGTTATACTCAGTAACAGAGCAAAGCAGCACAGGCCTTCATTTAAGGATACTTCTTTCATCATTTAGCAGAAACATTTAGTCTAAAGTCATGACTTACAGGCTATGTAAACATTGCAAAAAAGTGTTAAAACAGTTAAAGATTAATCTGATCTGCACATGAACTGCAGAGACTGTTTTTCTGTTCACACACGTTTGATGGAAAGGGAAGGAGAGAGTTAGAAGATTTGGACTTGGGGGGGGGGGGGGGGGGGTGTTGATTCCCGTGAACTGAACAGACAGAAAAGGGGAAGTAAACCAATTCTGCTTGTGTGCAGTCAGACTCCAATAATCTGATACACACACAGACCACACCCTGCACTGCACACATCAAATATGATAAAACTGAGGTTTACACCACAAAATGTAAGTATATAACCAAAAGAATCCTGTGAGGAACTGTGCTATCAAAACTATGACATATATCATCAGAATGTAGCAACCAAAATAATCAGCACAGAAAGATAAAAGTATATCTGATCTAATGTTTTATAAACTGCTATATTTATTCAAGGCTTGGTACTGATCTTGGTACTGATCTTGGTACTGATCTTGTCTAACTTTGGGAAATTTCGATTTCTAGTTTTACTGAAGTCATGGACTGTGGATCCAGAATCCTGTTTCTGATCATCCTGTTGCATAATGCAGGTTTGATTTCTATGTCTTAATGCACTGGATTCTATGATTTTGATGTTTGATTTTCACAAGTTATAAACCCATATCAGATTTAATCAAAGATTAGATTATCTTTATGTGTCAAGGAGCATATCTTCAATGATGAAAGTCATAAAAAGTACAGATAAAGCCTAAATGTCCATATATTGATGTTGTTCATCATGCTGCTTTAAGGTTTAATACTAATTGCAAGATGTCCATTCATCATTGTGAATTATATTCTCGAACTGGTTGGTCTGTATTGGTGATTCGAAGGGCGTGTCATTTGCATACTTTTATTTCTAAGGCAATATTGGGAATTTTGCCTGCGTATCTCTCCACTTTAGTTACTCTGAGAAATGTTCATTCCTATTCTGTCCATTCTCAAGATTATCTGTTGCTCTCTGTCCCTTTTGCCCAAATGGACCTGGGTAAAAGGGCTTTTGTCTACTCTGCACATCATACATGGAACTTGGTAATCTCTCTGAACATTTTTAAATCCAATCTGAGGCCGATTCCATGACATGCACGTGTCATAAGGTGTTTGAATAATATTTGTCTTATGTGTAAAATGCAACTGTGTTATGTGTTTGCTGCCCTTTTGGCTCGGTCTCCCTTGAAAAAGAGATGTTCAAACTCAACGGGATATTTCCTGGTAAAATAGAGTTGAAATAAATAAATAAAAATACAAATTTGTGTGTTTACTTAAACAAATTTTATCATAGTGCCAGTTTAATTGTTCATAAAGTGTTTTGTCTATTTTGAAAAAGAAACTAAATGATAAAAAAGATTAGGCCTAATAGTCCTCTGGGAAAGATTCACATTTTATTAAATTAAAAGTGAGAATCATACTTACGCAATCTCTTACCCAATCCCTCCTTTTTCCTGTTTCAGCATCTCAGGGTCAAATGGTCACTGTGACGTGTTATCCACAGGCTGTTTGTGCACTGCAGGGTTCACAGCAGTCAGTGAGGTGCTATTACCAAAGGGACATCACAAAGGTCTTCTGGTTCAGCCCCAAACAGAAAGATAAATGGAGGAATGAGGACCATCCAGAGGATTTAGTGTTAGACTCAGACTACGCAGGGCGTGTGAGCTACACTGAGACCCCAAGAACCAGCTCAACTCTTACAATAACAGACCTGAGAGAGAGAGACTCAGGAGAATATCACCTCATGCTTTTTACAGGAACAGGAGAGAAATATCACAGCTCAACAGCAGTCAGGCTAACAGTTTCAGGTAACAGAGAAGCTAACTGCAGTCTATTTCACATATTTTAGTATTTATGGATCAAACATATTTGTTGTTACATCACACCACCAAAACAAATTTTTAAGTAAGAACAGCAGGTCTGCTGCAGCCGTGCTGGTAAATTCACAGGCAGAGCACTCAGACTCCTTGACAGCTCTACTGTAGGCCCCCGTTTATCCTGTCAAACATTGACATTATACTGACAGTACCAAGATCAGCTCTTATTGTTCAGAATGGGTTTCCTCTTTTGTGTGTTTGTTCACCTGTTGATTGGTAATGTAATGAAGGGTGCTGTTTTTGGACTTGAAAATTAATTCTGGTCTGCCAAGTCCTTCATACATTCTGAACTGAATGAGGGAAACCTGTTTTGCTTCTTAACGGATAACATGCATAAAAAGTGTCCATTAAACATCACAAAGGTGCAGAAGGCTTTGAGATGCATGTCCGCTGTTCCAGATGCCAGCCGTCAGGCCGTCACCTGCATCTTCTTTCAGCCCTGCAGGTGAAGATGGCCCCTGACCTCCTGAAGTGGAATGGAGAGAGATTATCTCTCACCTGCAGCCCATCCTGCAAACTGGCCTCTAACACATATATCTACTGGTACAAAAATGAACAATATCACAAAACATCATACTATACAAATGATCCTCTTGTCCTCTCTGGTGCTAATGAAGGCAGATACTCCTGCTCTGTTGCTGATCATGACGACATCCGCTCAACTGTAGCATGTGTGTGATTTCACCACATCCTGAAACTCCAATAATTTCAGTGTGTATAATTCATTCTGTAGATTCAGTACACATCTAACAGTAACACTTACACCTTGGCTTTCACAGGTGTGTCTAGGGAGGTCTGTTGGAGTGTGAGCTACACAGACAGAAGAGTGTGTGTTGTGGAGGGATCATCAGTGGAGTTTCCCTGCACTTACTCACATCCCAGTGATGAGAAAGTTAATCACACATTCTGGTTTTATGTTCGTCCTAAAGAGGATCCACAGGACCTGAGTCTGGAAGAACAGTTTGCTGGTCGAGTGGAGTTTGTTGGAGATAAAGAGAGAAGCTGCACTCTAAGAATCAGAGATCTGAGGAAGAGTGATTCTGGAGAATATCGCTTTAGATTCAGCACTAAAGGGGGAGAGAAATTCAGTGGTAAACCAGGAGTCATTCTGAATGTTACAGGTAACTGCACATACCAGGGCAGTTATTATCTTTTGTCAACTGAATCTACTCCTATACTTAACAATAAGGTATTGTTAATGTAATGATAACAGTATTATACTGATGTTATTATACAGATCTACAGGTGAGAGTGAGCTCCACCCCAGTATCAGAGGGACAGTCAGTAACACTGGGCTGCAGCACCACCTGCACTCTGTCCTACAACCCCACCTACATCTGGTACAAGAACGGACAGCGTGTAACCCACAACCCCACCAAACACAACAAACTCTACCTGGAGTCAGCAGACAGTGGGGATGGACTCCAGTATGCATGTGCTTTAGGAGGTAACACCGTTGTTCTGCATGCTGTAAATACACCAGAAAACAAAAGGTTCCAGTGTAAATCAGCTATGTGCATTTACCACAAAGACTGAAAGAAAATATGTATAACAGGACGGGGTTTGGTGTGTGGAGGTGAGGGGGCGTGCAGGAATGTTTGCTTAGCAGAGCCAGTCTGGGGAGTTCGTAGAGGTGGATTCATACGTAAGTGGTATAAAAGGAAGTCAAACATAAGAGAAACTGAGACGTGAAACTGAGTCCACTTCCACTGTCTGGAGTCATCCTGAGAGCTGTAGCAAGTATTGTGCCATCACTGTGCCACTGAGAAACACAGGGGTTGGTGGGCAGAAATAGAACATGACAAATGAAGAAAACAAAGAAAGGAACAACAAACCAACCAAACGGTTTGCTGTTTGTGTGGACTACAATGCAGAGCTCAGCAGACGTGCACTGTTGGTGCTTATTTGGCCAGTGAGCCTAGGAGCTCCTGTTCTCCTAGCACACTATTTATGCCCCCTGGTGGTTGCCAGTAGTGTTGGCGTGACTCTTAAACTATGACAATAAAATACAATTAAATGTATTTTGCAGTGCTGATGTTTGTTGTAAAAAAGTTTAGAATTTTTTTTACAAATTCTTTGTTATTCATTATAAGCTGGTGTATTGTTGTGTATTGTTGTATTGTATTGGTGTATTTGGTGATTTAACTATAAATATTAAATCAATGTTATAGTCAATACAGTATATAATCTTGCCTTGCCTTATTATAACCATCTCAATATCCAGAGGAGAGTACAGTGTTACAAGTCACTGTGGGCATGGCCATCGGTCTGGCTCTACTACTGATCATGGGAGCTCTGTGGGTGTGGTATGTGAAATTTGAACATATTAATTGTGCTCTGAACGTCAACCTCACTGAAACGCTTATGTTTATTAACTCATGTTGGTTGGTTCTTTCTCAGGAAGAAAAAATCCACCTCAGATGAAAAACACAGGAGCTCTGAAGTTAATGGACAGGTAAGTAGTTGAAGAGATGGTCTGAAGCATCATGGGTCATGATTCCTTTTTTTATTGCTCTCTTTTCCTGACTCACTGTCTTTCCCTTCCTATCTCTCTTACTCTTAGCATGATACTTCTCATGTGTATGATAACGTCCCAGCTGTGGCTCTAACCTCTGACTCGAGTCGAGATGCAGCATGTGATGATGAGAACAACCTTCACTACTTCAGCATACATTTCCCACATTCCCAAGCACAGGAAGTGTCTCCTACAACCCCCAAACTTCACCATAACTCTTTAGAGGAAGAGACAGAAGTTCAGTATGCTTCTGTGACCTTCAACTGACACCACTGCCAAACAGTGAGCAAATCATGCCATTATACCGACATAACATTCGGTTTAATTAATTACTGAATTAACAAGCAATTAATCCGTTTTACATGCTCATCTAAAGGCTTGTTCATCTCATGTTCCACAGGCCATTGTCAGCTGAAACAGCTAATGACAGCCCTGAGACCTACAGCCTTATACATAAACCCTCCACATGAACAATTGAACAGCCTCACTTTGAGCTCTAGGGAACTTTTATCCAGGGCTTAAGCCCCAGGGGTTCCAGCTGAGCCATGAAATGGTTTTCCTCTAGATCATTAATAATTAATGTCAGCCTGTTCTTTTGCCCCTCATCATTGTCAGCACCTGGGTCTAGTTAAGTTTCATTGTTTAGTTCCTTATTTAAACCCTATGTTCCGTCTTCCTGGTTGCCTGCCCTTAGCAAAAATAAGTTTATTCAAGTGTACTATGAGCATACTTATTTTTTACTAAAACTGAGAAAGTATACTATACTTTTTATAAACTATATTTTAGACACTTAAGAATAGTATAGTGAAGTATACTTGGCTTATACTGAATAGTATAAACAGAAGTCTAAGACTAAGTACATTAATACTTATACTTTAGTATACTTTTTACATCTTCCTGCCACAAAGTACTAATACTTACTATATCTTGCTCCAAGTGCATAATAAGGTCAAGTCATTGACTCATGCTTAACTCTTTTTTACAGTGCACTGTAAAAAAGAAAAAAGTTGAGAACTCAAAATTTCAAGGCAACTTACTGCACTCGATTTTTGAGTTTTGATCCCAACTCAAACTCTTAAGTTTTTAAGAAATTCACTCAGTTAAGCCAACGTATTATTTCTTGTTCCAATTATTTATTTTTCACAGGTATATAAACTTCAGATTTTAAGTATTGCCTACAAATAATTCCAAATGATTCAAGTTATGCTACCTTACTATATCTTGTTCAGATAATTTATCTTGCCCATGTATATGAACCTCAAAATGTAAGTTACACACCAAGAGTTCCAAATTTTTAAAAGTTGTGCAAACTTATTATATTGTGGTGTAGGAGAAAGAAGCCGCAGACAAATCCTATCTTATCAAGAACAGAGGTTTTTCTACCCTGGCAAGAAAATTTGCAAACTCAAGGCCTTCAATAGCTTGGCCTTGAACATGGGGGAGGTCATGAAGACGGCAACGTTACACATACATGGAGGGGTAATTCGGATAATGCACATGTACATTAAAAAAATGGATCGGGGTGACTTAACTAATAACACACAATTAATAAATCATTAAAACACTATACAGACATAAACACCACATAATACGCATAACAGGGCCGGAGCTGCAAGGGCTCATGGGTAATGACGTCACCCCCGACGCTACAATATCTTGTTCAGATAATGTATATTTCCATACCTGTCAAGTGTCCCGTTTTGGCCGGGAAAGTCCCATATTTTACCGCTCTGTCCCGGCATCATCCCGTATTTTTATTTTCCCGTATTTTCAGTTTTCAAATTTTATTTTTTTTAAAGCATTCATGTGCCGCTCCAAACAGAATTCTGTCACTAGCCTCGCGAGAACTGCTACCCAGACTACTGCAGGTGGCAGTTCTCGCGAGGCTAGTGACAGAATTCTGTTTGGCGCGGCACATGAATGCTTTAAAAAAATACCAATTGAAAACTTGCGGGTTTAGTCACATTTGTAGTTCAAAACATATTTGAGGTGTTTTTCTTCACTTTTTGCCACTCCAAAGATGTTTTCGTCTCTCCTACATCCTCGATTGCAGCTATATTCAAATAACCGATTATGCAAATTACACGATGCGCAATACGCGATTACGTCAGATACGGGAAATGTCTCGTATTATTAAATACAAAACTTGACAGGTATGTATTTCACATGTACATAAATCTCTAAATTCAATACTAAGAATAGCTAACTGAAGTTGGGTCATATAAGACAAATGACAAAACACATTTGGACGTTAATATTCAATTCAGAGTAGCGTAGGTCACTGCTTGCGGCAGGTGAAATCCATTTCAAGTTGTCCGGAGTCGTAATCGCAAACCCCGCCCCGTTCTCAAATAAGGAGTCAAATTGAGCATGCGCGGAGGAGTTGGCCTGGCCTTAACTAGGGTTCAACTACAATTTGTATGTTTTGACAATGCAAGTTGTAAGGTCAGATCAACTTTTAACAAGAAACTCAATAAAGTAAACCGATCCAATTACTTTGTTATAGTTTATGGCGCAATTAATTATTTTTGGCTCAGCTAAACTTAAAATCATAGTAAGGTGAGCAATTTGAAGTTCTGTTTTTTACAATGTAGTAATAATAAATCATCATCAAAAATTTCATCATTGCCAAATTTCTTTGGCATTAAATATACACATTTCTATCTTTGTTTTGTTGAGATTCTACAGCAGGGTTGCTAACTCTCACGCATTGAGCGTGAGACACACGCATTTGACTGTCTTAACACGCCACACATTTCTCACGCCGAAAAAAAAAAATTAAGTTTATTTACCTCTGATCCACATCTATGATTCAATGAGTTAATAGTTCGCTCTGGCGCCAGCCACTGGTGATCGATCGCAATATAATACTTAATTTGTGTCCATTTTACATACCCCAGTAACAATTTAGGTCCCGTCCGCATTTGACTGTCTTAACACGCCACACATTTCTCACGCCGAAAAAAAAAAATTAAGTTTATTTACCTCTGATCCACATCTATGATTCAATGAGTTAATAGTTCGCTCTGGCGCCAGCCACTGGTGATCGATCACAATATAATACTTAATTTGTGTCCATTTTACATACCCCAGTAACAATTTAGGTCCCGTGTCCCCCCCGTCAACAACTTACACTCGCCTTGTGGCGGTCTAAAGGGAAACTGGCTTCCGATTGAGCGGCGTTTTCTGCGTGGTCCTAGCGCTTGATCCGTCTCTATTTAATATATTGGTTTTTAACCGTAAAATCTGCAGGGGACCAAAACCGGCTTTTGAAAAAGTCCCCCCCCCCCAAATTATGCTTTCTTCCATGTTTTCATTTCCATGTGCATTCATGTTTAGTTCTTGTTCCCTAGCTCCTCCTCCCTGGTTATTCACATGTGACTTGTTTAGTTCCTCATTTGTGTATTTATACCCCTTGGTTTGTGCATGTTGTTGCTGGTCATTGTTTCTGAATACTGTGTCCCCAAGTTTCATTGCTAGCCCTCTGTATTCTCTATGTTATTCCAGGTTCTTCTGTATCTTCTAGGTTTGTCTTCTGTTTTGATACCCTGCTCTTGTCTGGTTTATTCTTGCTATATTGTTTGGATATATCAGTCTCAACTTGTGATTGTTTAGTTTGGAAAGTTGTACAATGTTTAAAAAACTAGCATTATATTGACAGCATATCAGCCTGGTCCCCTGTCATCTCAAAGTTTTACTTTACCCCAAATATTAAGATCAGTAACTAGGCTGTATCATCACAGCTCCATGCATAAGGAGAACTAGGATGTATCTTGTCCAGAGTCAAGAAAAATAGATCAACTTTTCATCTTTGTTTTGCAGCTGAGGCTTCAAATTGTAATTCTTGTATGTGTCTGCGTGTTTACTCTCGTAATGGCGATTCAAATTACAATCCTTAAACACAGCTAACTGTTCTCCACAAGCTAAGCACACAGCTCTACATTTGACTTCAGCAAATGCATATTTAGATGCATTCTGCATGTTTCTTTTTTAACGTTATCCGACATATAGGTAATTTCTTGAAAGCTGTCCAACACATTCACTGATACATTTGAGTGAAGGTGCATAAGCAAATTTACTGGACAGACACAACTTTAAAAAAATAAAAATAACAGTTTTATACGTGCCGTAATTACACATTTACTTTTATGAATTAATTCATACATCTGACTACTGACCCATGATACTCCCAAAGCACAGCACCCAGTGAAAGATGTGAAGGCCATATTAAAGACAAAGGAAGTGTGACAGGCAGGGTGAGCGACGAAAAAGGAAGCGATCATGCCAAGTCTCAGGGAAAAGGGATGGTTTAGTAGAAAGTGCGCAAACCAAAAACCCGTGCAATAGATCCAAATCAAGGATATAATGACCAGCGGTCAACTGGTACAAAGACAAGACATATATAGGCAAACAAACGACCCTCAGGTGAGACGGATCACAGGCTCCGCCCACCTGAGGGACGCACACGACATAACAAAACAACAACAGCCGCTGTGGACGGAGGCGGAGGCCTCCTGGGGAGTCAACCCCTCCCGGGGCCCCTCATCGCAAGGTGGACTCCTCCACCCAACCCAGAAGCGCCAGAGACCGAGGCCCAGAGCACCCCCGTCGCGGGCTGGGGAGCAGCCCCAAGGGCCTCCTGGTCACCCCAGGCAGGAGGGAGGATCTCCATCTTCAGCAGGAGCTTCTCAGACCGAAGCCCCATGGTCCCCACACATCTGGGGGCCCCAGCCCTCTAGGGAGGGGCTTTTTATTACCGGGCTCCGGTCACCCCACAACATAAGGGGCTCCTGCCAGGTGGAGACCCCCACAAGGTCCAGGAACACCATGACACCGCCAGGGAGAAACACCTGCACATAAACACACACACACCCCCACACACACACCAACACAAAACACAAACGCGCCCCATCGACGCCCTCCGTGCCATACCCTGTGGCACGGGACCACAGCCGACCCCCCCCCCCCCCCCAAACACACATTTAAGGGGAGGACCAAGCGTGGAATTACACTTAACATTTCACAAACACGCTTGGACAAAGCACACACACAAAGACTAGTCAAACAGAAAACAGTGTGCAAACAGTAAACGACCGGGACGGATACATGCGTGCTCTACACATGGACAAAGGTGACGTGCCGCTCAGAGTCGCAGTCGCTCCCCACATAAAACACACGACACACGGGGAGCGAGGCGACAGTGACGAACGGCGACCGCGTCACACACACGAAACACTGAACATATAACGACGAGCACGCACACTGATCCTCCGGTCCGTTACCCATAGCTACACACTCATAACACACAATAAGAGAGTTTTCCAGGAAGACGCCCTGGTCCTCGCCGTGCTACACACAAAACAACCGCATGGCGGAACCCTCCCAACAAACAACGGACATGAAGAGCTCTCCCAGGGCAGACTGCCCTGGTCCTCGCCGTGCCACACACACACACACAAAACACATAAGCACGGCAGAGCTCTTCAAACAAAACACCACGCAGACAAACACTTACCACGAGACATGACCACGAACGAAGGAGAAAGTAAAGGAGACTGGCGGCTTCCGAAAGTGGCTGGTCATTCTGTGACGGGCAGGGTGAGCAACTAAAAAGGAAGCGATCACGCCAAGTCTCAGGGAAAAAGGATGGTTTAATTGAAAGTGCACAAACCAAAAACCCGTGCAATAGATCCAAATCAAGGATATAATGACCAGCGGTCAACTGGTACAAAGACAAGACATATATAGGCAAACACACGACCCTCAGGTGAGACGGATCACGGGCTCCGCCCACCTGAGGGACGCACACGACATAACAAAACAACAACAACAACAGCCGCTGTGGACGGAGGCGACCGGTAGGGGGCCGCCTCACCGTGACAGGAAGGACCCTAGAGCACACTGCTAGCATACAGACCCTCCCTTCATAGCACTGCTAGCATACAGACCCTCCCTACAGAGCACTGCTAGCATACAGACCCTCCCTACAGAGCACTACTAAATAAAATCCAGAGCTGTAATATAGTTCAGTCTAGATACGCTCAAACCTGATCTCTGGGTCTTTGACAGGAAGGATGTGGTATCTGGTAGAAAAAAGAGCAAGAAGACAAAAGAAAAAGCCATTCTACTACCTATGTACATGTACCTGTTTAGCAATGAAAAGCTATTTAGTTGTAGTAATTTGGATTAGAGGATCTAAAATATTATAGAGAAAAAATGTTATCACACTTGAATGTGTTTTGTGTTCTTGAGGAGAGTACCAGGAAGAGACTGTAATGTAAAGGGGGAGGGGTGATGACAGAATGCTGTGTTAAATATTCAATACACCTTCCGTATCTTTGCTGTATGACAGTGACCAAGATCACAACAATGTCCAAGTGTAGGATGGGTGAGGAGCAGCAGGACTGAGGTAACGGCCGTTATACTCAGTAACAGAGCAAAGCAGCACAGGCCTTCATTTAAGGATTCTTCTTTGATCATTTAGCAGAAACATTTAGTCTAAAGTCGCGACTTACTGGAGCTCCAAGTATCAGTTCTGTGTGAATGGTGATCTCACCATGTCTTTACAAACATCAGGAAATTTTACAATGGCAGCAATCCTCATGTTACTGGCAGGTAAACTTTTCTTTATTTTCTAATTTATGAACATGCATGTTTCTGTTTTGATATCCATTTGTGGTAAACTAATAGGGTTAGTCCATCCATCCATCCATCCATTATCCTCTATTATTAATGGGGTTAGTAAAGATTTGAATGTGCGCTATGGTTCAATCAAAGACAGGAAATGTCACATTTGTAAACCTTTGATTAGAGTGATCAAAGCTAAAATAAATATTAACATACTTGAGAAATACATAGGTAACTTGAATATATGAAATGGTACTGTGCCGGTATGGCCCCTGATTCTTCTCCTGAATAGAAATTAAGTCCCTTTGTGTGAGGAGCATTTGAATTTGGTAAGGGCCATGGTGACCTCAAACATCTATGCATGTGTATGCCATCACAACATGGCATATTGAGCTGTGGGCACATAGGTCAATGGATTCAAAGGGGTAATTTAAGAGGCTTACTTAAAGCCTTATGGATGGTGGGCCAGAGAAATAACAAATGCATCATAAAGAACAGGTCCCACCCTATGAGAAAAATCTTATTTTGGCCTGGCCCGACATCATTTTATACCTCAAATCTAATTGCAAACATGGCACATAGTGTAACAGTTTGATCATAGGAGGAGGAGGCAGGTGCGATAGGGCACAAGCCTCGCTAAGAACACTGATCTTGTGTATGGTCAACACGGAGGACATGCGACCTACATGGCATAATGAAGAGTATATCATTGAACTTTGCAAGCGAGACAGAGTCAGAAGAGCATGACTGGGTTGGTAACACAATTGTAATCATACAATAGCATACAATGCAACTAGATAGCATGGACAATAATGAGAGAGGAAACATAATATCTGGGATTCTAGACTATGAACATACAGGAGCACTAACGGGAAATATTAACCATAGGAACCGGAACAGAGAATCTAACCAACCAAACAAACCGAACACAGAGTAATATACAAACAGTACTGACTAAAAATGATACATGAACCAATAGTTTAAACTTAGCAAACATGAACCAGGAACAGCAATAAACATGAAAGAAATTGACAAGACAGGAGAAGGTAAACCGAGAAGGAAGAACCAAACCATAAACCCTAAATCATGTGAGGAAACCAAACAGGGAACTAGCGAAGTGTAGCGAAAAGCGTTCATCAACCAAGAACCATACATTGATTCAATCAATCATAAATTCATTCATAAATGCAATCATTCAATTTGATTCGTTCATTCACTCAGTCAATTCATTGAACCGCAACCACACAATCCACAAGACAGGGACTAAAAATCAAACTAAATCAACAACAGAACTACTTTATATTAAGAGATACTTTGCATTAAAGTCACAGTGATTTTGGTATCAAATGTTTACATTTTGTTTTGTGTGTGTGTGTGTGTGTGTGTGTGTGTGTGTGTGTGTGTGTGTGTGCGTGTGTGTGTGTGTGTGTGTGTGTTCCAGGAGCTCAGGCTCAGAACAGTGTAACTCTCTCCTCTCAGAGACTCTGTGCTGTTACTGGGTCTACAGTAACAATCCCCTGTAAATATAAAACCAGTGCTTCCTCCAGTGTCAGAGAGAGTCACTGGTATCAGGTCCAGAGATCTGATGGACAACAAAGAGTCCTGAGTAACAACCTATTATACTCTGTAAGCAAACGCTGGAGAGACTGTACACTGACAATAAAGAATGTGAGAGGAAGTGACTCTGGAGTTTATAACTTCAGATTTAGAATATTGTCACTTGAGTGGACTAGACTGAGGAATGAGTGGATATCTGCTTCATCTGGAGTTAATCTCACTGTCACAGGTAATAACACACACTCATCCATAAACACATTATACATTGTCAGGATACATACATCTGTGACAGTCCTTCATTATTGAACTTACATTTACATTTACAGCATTTAGCAGACACTCTTATCCAGAGCGACTTACAAAAGGGCTTTGCATCTGATCACATCCAAGGTAATAGTACGGATAGGCCAGAATTCAAGGAACCATTGAGTCAGACTACTACGAAACTACAGGAGTCAATATCATTACCTAGTGTTTTGCAAGTTAAACGTTTGTCAAGAAGCACAAATAACCATATACAGACATACAATTTAAGAACAGCAGCAAGTGCCGAGTTAGTGCTCTGTTAAGAACTCCACAAACAGGTAAGTCTTGAAGATAGCAATAGACTCTGCAGTCCGAACAGCTAATGGAAGATTGTTCCACCATCTTGGAGCCAGGACGGAGAATAGTCTGGAGCTTTGTCTTCCATGAGACTTTAAGCATGGAGTTTTGAGTTGAGCCAAGCTTGAGGTTCTGAGTGCTCGCTGTATAGATCGGCTTTTGACCATGGACATCATGTAGGGAGGGGCTAGTCCATTTTTGGCTTTGTAAGCAAGCATCAAGGTTTTATATCTGATGCGTGCCACTACTGGAAGCCAGTGAAGAGAGGGTAGCAGAGGAGTCACATGTGAGAACTTTACTGGACTTTGCCATAACAAAAATGTTGCCCTTTAAACTCTGTGGTGCCTTAATGAGGCCATTCAAGGTTTTCAATATTAATATTTTGAGGACTGGGTCTCTGATCACCCGATTTTACTGTATGCACAAATCAACCTAACAATAAACACATTTCATCATAAAATAAACAAATGTAATTTTCACACTGAAAAAAGTTTGCTAACAAATTTTAAATATTTTTATGTAGTTTTCAGAGCTGTGTTACCACAGGTGATTTTTTGATATTTACAAAATTGAAGTCTTTATCTCCTACACATCCACACTTCCTCAATTTTACAGATATTCACACACCATCTTCTTTCGCACTGTGACAGGCAGGGTGAGCGAAATAAAATGGAAGTGATCACGCACAAGAATGTGCGCAAACCAAAAACCTGTGAGTCGATCCGAATTAAGGATATAATAACCAGCAGTCAACTGGTACAAAGACAAGACATATATAGACGAACAAACGACCCTCATGTGAAACGGATTGCGGGCCCCACCCACCTGAGGGACGAACACAACACCACAACAACAAGACAACTGCCGCTGTGGACGGGGCGACCGGGAGGGGGCCCTCTGCAACGTGACACTCACACTGTAACGCGGCTGTATCTCGGTGTGAATAGAAGGCAGACACATGCTGAGTGAAGTGGAGTTTTACATTAGCACTAGCTTGGGCGACCCCCCTCTGGGAGAACCAACCTGAACTTTGTAGGTCTTATGAACAGTTTTCTCAGACTATGCATGATGCATGATCATTCTGCTTCTGGGGGTGTAGTGGGCACCCGGTTGCTACGGACAGTGATGTCTGATGTCAGTTACTAAATAACGCGTTACTCTAATCTTGCCACTTTTTTCAGTATCGAATAATATAATGAGTTACTATTTCAAGTCCAGTATCAGATTAGATACTTACCCAAATAACTGTTCGCTATTATTTTTATTTTCCTTAGTAAAATCATTGTGGGTGTGGAGTATAAAGGAGAGGAAATATGCACTGTGCAGATCCATTGCCAACATAACAAGGCTCTTTTAATTAATGCCTCATCAGCATAATCACGTAAAAGAGCTATGATCACGCAGAACGGACCCAAACAGTATACGGAACAAGAGGGCAGTTTTGTCACAGAGATCAGAAACTCCGGTTAACACCCGCCAAGTGGAACTATGACATCGGGGATAAGGAGCTTTCCGTCCATAAAAATGGCCTTGGAGGAAGGGTGGCATTGATTGGAGGGGGCCAAACATCCTTTACTGGTTTGGACCAACCACAAAAACCTGGCCTACCTTCAACAGGCTAGACGACTAAGCTCCAGACAGGCTAGGTGGTCCCTGTTCTTTGACCGGTTTGATTTCACCCTCTCCTACCAACCGGGGTCTAA
Source organism: Brachyhypopomus gauderio (assembly GCF_052324685.1). NCBI lineage: Eukaryota > Metazoa > Chordata > Actinopteri > Gymnotiformes > Hypopomidae > Brachyhypopomus > Brachyhypopomus gauderio. Next base: position 5,179,655 of record NC_135211.1, on the reverse strand, counting down.
GAATGTAAAACTGGACGCCCTATTTCGCCAATGGGAGCCGCAGGTGGATCAGGTGGCCCCTAGCACTGTGTTGCCTGCCGCAAAAATCATAGCTTCCATCCAGTGGGATGTGGAATCGGCGGTTAAGCGGGCTCTGGCTACGGAGCCAGATCCAGGGGGAGGACTGCCTGAGCGGCTGTATGTCCCCTCCAGTCAGCGCAAAGAGGTCATGCAGTGGGCCCACACTTCTCCGTTCACTGCTCACCCAGGGGCACAGTAAACTATTGAGTTCATCCATAGACATTTCTGGTGGCCCAGTATGGTTTGTGCTATAGGGGACTATGTGGCCGTTTGCGTGGTGTGGTCCAGTAACAAGACTTCTTGGTCCAAACCCTTAGGTCTTTTGCATCCACTCCCGGTACATACCCGTTCTTGGACCCACATGTCCATGGAATTCGTTACCGGGTTGCCCGCTTCCCGGAGTAACACCACTATCCTCGTAATCATAGTCCGGTTCTCCAGGGCAGCTAAGTTCGTGGTGTTGGCCAAACTGCCTTCAGCTCGTGAGATGGCCCAACTGTTTCTGGAGCATGTGGTGTGCGCTCATGGCTTCCCTGTCAATGTGGTCTCCGACAGGGAGCCTCAGTTTTCTAGCCATTTCTGGGCGACCTTCCTCAGGCTCCTAGGGGCCAAAGCCAGTCTCTCGTCTGGGTTTCATCCACAGTCCAATTGTCAAATGGAAAGGGTAAATCCAGACTTGGAACAAACCCTTCGCTGCCTGGCTTCCACTAACCCTGTCTCCTGGGCAGATGGTCTTGTTTGGGCAGAGTATGCCCATAACACCCTGTAGCACTCATCGCTGAAGATGTTGCCTTTTGAGTGCCTCAATGGGTTACTCCCCGCCTATGTTTGCTGAACAGGAGGAAAAGGCAGCAGTGCCTGGTGCCCGGGCCCTTGTCAACCGGCCTGGAAGAGTGCCCATAGGGCCCTATTATCTGTCTCGACTGTCCAACGTTGCAATGCCGACAGACACAGGCTCTCTGTTCCCTCGTTTCACCCTGGTCAGTGCATTTTGTTATTAACCAAGGACCTACCTGTTCGCGGGGGTACTAAGAAATTGGCCCCGTGCTATTTGGGTCCATTTGGGCTCTGTCAGGGCTGACTCCAGAGTGACTCCTGTTGCGCTCACAAATGCAATCACGAACATGCAATCAGCAGTGATGACCTGCAGCTGTCCTTCTTCCTATTTCAGGAGAATGGCTGCAGAGTCTCATTGCTGAGTTGTTTGTTGCCAACACTACGTTAATTCAGTCAGCCTCGTTACTTCCTCTAGTTACATCGTTGTACTTACCTTGCTCTGTTTTTTCCCTGTCATTTCTGAGTATGCTCGCTCCTTCGCCACTTCTGGCCATTCTCAAGTTTTCCTACACTGTTATTTCTCTATCCAGTTTAGTTTGTTATTTTGGGGTTTTTTGTTTACTCATCGTTGTGGTTAGAGAGCCAGCTATTTCCCCTGGCATCTTCTATTTAGTTTGTTTTGTTTCTCTCGCATTGAGTAGTCTGCAATCTTTTAGTTTCGCTTTCTGAGTTTCCTTCGTGCTCCTTTTTCACAAAGGTTTTGTTTTTGTGCTTTTCCTAAATTCCTTTTGGCGGAGGATTCGGTTCACTGTTTTTTTTTGTGATTGCTGTTTGGGTTTTTCTTCGGTTCAACATTTCACGCATTGTATGCGGGTTTGCATATCAATGCGTAACAATATAGACATGGTGGCTCCATTGTACTGGACTCCACCAGTGTGTATATTGAGGGCAGCTACTCCTGTAGTGTGTCTGGCAGCACTCACCGCTCTCCTGCAGTGTGTTAATTGATTTGAACCAGGAGTGTATCAAGCTTTTCAAAAGTTGGGGTGTTCTGGGATGGGGAAGAAAAATCCACAAAGCCAAAATATAATTACAATCACAACCAATTATAACTTCCAGAATTTCTACATTTTATGTGCATTTATCAAGTACCTGTCGCTGCAGAAGCAAAAGTCCAAGGGGTGGAGCTGGATCTAGATCCAACTCCTCCCACCGGCCATAGTTTCTTTTGGTCGGTCCAGGGGGTGGGCGGAGCTGCATCTAATCCAACTCCTCCTACGTGTCGCTTACGTTTTCCGAGCAGGAAATATAAATCCAATAAATTTACCCTTAAGACTTTTACCATTTAAAGATAAAAATGTTCTTTAAATGTTATTTAAATAACACAATACACTTAAATTTTTTACGTTTACAAGAAAACGTAAAAGTGGACACGAATAATGATCTGTGATTGCCAACATAATAAAGTACAGTACATTTCTTAAATATGTACTATTTCATTTTTTTACCTTTAATAAAAATTACTTTTTTCGTTAGGATGGTACACTTCAGTTGTGCAATATGGACAGTGGTATTTACTGCAACATGTAGTGCACTGCACAACTGAAAGCGTCTGTCCTTTTTTTCAAAACTGTGATATGCATCTATAGATGGATGGAAAAATATAAATAGCATTATATTAGTTGCTTTAGTTTTTTTTTTTTTTTTTTAGTTTTTCAGTGAACTGGTTAATGAGGATCATGGTCGTTACATGCACGCACTACTGAATAACAATCCTCCTCGAAGTGTCCATGCAGTACCAAACAGCACAACCATTACAAATTATAACTACATCAAACACTAATTAATTTAACAGTTTATGTCCAATATGAAGAACACAAAATACATAAGTATTTAATACATCTGTATTCTGTTTAGCTAACCGCTCGTCTTCTAACATCAGTTTTTACTGTCACTTACTTAGTTTAGACACCTAGATTAGATAAACTTAACAGTGGTTGTTCGTGCAAACAGAAACAGTCAGATTTTGTATAATCCCCAAAGGAAACTAGTTACTAGCATAAGCGAGATGAAAATTGGTCTATTATGAACTTACTTTCACATTCGTGATTGTTCACAAATGAACAGCAAGTGAGTAAATAAGAATAGTAATGTATGATGGCAACAGTGATTTGAAATGGCTGATCTGATACAGCTCCTCCTGCGTAGTGCAATTACTTCAGACCAATGAAAACACCACGGTGGGAGGAGTTGGATCTAGATCCAGCTCCACCCCCTGGACTTTTGCTTCTGCAGCGAGGGGTATCTCACATTTATTGTCATCGCTCTCCTGCAGTGTTTTGGATTTAAACTAAATCTCGAATTTCAGTATTATTCAATACTATCAGTTTCATTCTAGATATTTATATGCCACACGTGTTTCATTCTTTTTATACACAGAACTATTATTTAATCATTATTCATAATTCAATCAATGTATCTCTTCTAAGCCAGTCTGAGTGTGTGTGGCATTTCTGTCTCAGATAATTCACCTAATTCAGTTATTTCAATGTCACATCTACAATTTTTTTTCTGACTGTGACTCTCAGTGTTCCAGGTGTTCTGGGTAAAGAGTGTTGGGGTGTGACTTACACTCCTGAACATGTGTGTGCTCTGAAAGGTTCATCTGTTGATCTCTCCTGCTCTTATAAATACCCTGGAGGACACACAGTGACAAAATCATTCTGGTTCATTAAAGAGCAGCAGGTTGGTGTTGAGATTGTGGATGTGAGAGAGGAAGAGGAGTATCAGGGGAGGGTGAAGTACAGACAGAGCTCCCAGAATGACTGTAGTATGACCATCACTCACCTGAGAGAGAGTGACGCTCACACATACAGGTTCAGATTCCACACTGATAGTACTGGTGGTAAATACACTGGTGAACCTGGAGTATCTCTGTCTGTCACATGTAATTACAAAAGATTAGTTAAAACATCTTTATTTTAAGCATCTTTATTAAAATTACATGCAGATCTCAAATGTAACATTAGCTATAACATTAGCTATAATGTAGTTAGCTATAAGGATGATTTATGACTAAAACTAAAAATAATCATTTACAGATCTGAAAGTTACAGTGTCAAACAGAAGTGGTTCAAAACATCTCATCTGCAGCTCCACCTGCACTCTGTCCTACAACCCCACCTACATCTGGTACAAGAACAGACGGCATGTGTTTCACTGCACATCCGTTTCCTGCTCTTTATCTGCAGTCAGTGGTGCAGTTAGTTATAGCTGTGCTACTGAAGACCCTGAAAACCTCCTCTCTCCTCCTGTGTGTGAGTGGAGAACTTAAAACAAATTCAAAAATCATAATGATGATGCATCTAATGTCAGTTCATCATGAATCAGAAACATCACTACAATTACTACTACTACTACAACTGCTAATAATAATTATAATGTCACAATGAGAAAGTTTCTATAATTAACAGTTAATAATTTCTCTGTTTCACATTTAACAACATTAACTTTTAAAGTTATATTAATCTCCCAACCAGATCCTCCTAGAAACACCAGAGCAGTGATGGTTCCCTCTGGAGAGAGAGTGGAGGGAGATTCAGTGACTCTGACCTGCAGCAGTGATGCAAACCCTCCTGTTCTCACCTACTCCTGGTTTAAGCATAGAGCAGCTGCAGACACACTGCTGGGAACAGGCCAGAATTACAGCATCACCACCATCAGCTCCCAGCACAGTGGACTCTACTACTGCACTGCTCACAACCAGCTAGGACAGCACAACTCCACCACCGTCCTACTGGATGTGTTATGTATGTGCAGTTTGCATTGTGCGACCCTCCTGTGTGTTGAATGTAATAAGTTAAATGACATGTTGAATCTCTTGTTCAGACCCTCCCAGAGTCCCGTCTGTTACTGACCATGTGTCTGGTGACTCAGTGACATTGTTGTGCTACACTGACTCCAACCCCATCAGCAATTACTCCTGGTACAAGAAAACAGGAAGTGATGTAATGTTGTTTGGAAATGGGACCAATATAACTTTAGCTACAGGAACAAGTGGACGTTTCTACTGTGTAGTGAAGAATACGTTTGGATCATCTAATTCGACAGAATGGCCATTTGCATTAGGTACAGTCAAATCAAATAAAATCATATTTTGTCACACACAGTAACACATGGTCTGGGTTGGATTCACTGCCCTGTTGCCCACATGGAGATTAAAGAATGTAATATAATTTTCCAGTGTCCGTTTGATATCCTACATCATGACATCTTTGACTTTCCTCATGTCTGTGTAACATGCTCTCTTCTCCTCCCTGATGCAGGTAGTCCAGCTAATGCATACACAGCTTCTGGAGTCTCTGTGGGTTTGTTTCTGACTCTCACTGCTGTGTGTCTGTGGATGAGGTAAGAAGCTGAAGACACATTTACATTACACACCCTGATAATTCTGCCTGTAGGCTGCTTACTGCCCCATACAGAGAGTCTTCACTCTCATCATTACAGTATGAGGTCTAACAACAGCATCTACAGGGTTAAAATCACTTTCTACAGACTGTAGAATCTGTAGAGGAGTTACATTAACACAGGCAACGTGTAAGTGTGTGTGTGTGTGTCTGTGTGTGAAGCTGGTGATGTTATTACTGTGATTCTCCAGAAGGAGGCAACCTGTAGCTGTCAGCAGCAGATGTGAGGAGACCAGCTCAAATGTGAGTTTAAATAAGTTTAAATGATTTTCAACACAGCAGTGTCTCCAGCCCAATTCAAAATCACTGCAGTTGTTTTACTGTCCTACCACAGATATACTGTACTTCTATAAAGCCATACAGACAATACTGGAACTCTGGCGCTGGCCAATATGACGCACTAGGGCGTCGCCCCCTTAATATTGTTCCGATATTAAAATGAGTTCATTATAAACAGCGATAGTGAGGACATTATTCACTGTCACACTGATTTAGTCACTGACTGTCAAAAAATTTAGTCGTACTGAATGAATGAATGAATGAATGAATGAATGAATGAATGAATGAATGAATGTTCAATTTTATATAGCGCTTTACAATTGTTAACACAGGTACAAGTCTCAGACAACCAATCACACACACACCGGCGAGAAGCGGCAGCCAATTGCGCACAGCGCACTCTCTACCGGGATCCACAGCCCCCTGGGGGACTGAATGGGGTGCAGGAAGGAGAGAGAGAGGACAGACCCTAGTGACAGAGCACCATCCACCACTGGGCATACAAGCACACACACATTCATGCACACACATTCAGACAACTGCTGTGTGTCTAATAGCCATGTTTGAATTTATTAAAAGAGTAAACACATAATTGTATTTAATTGCTTACATTGTGCACACTTCCTGTGTGCAGGGCGCCGGTCTAATGAGATGCATAAACTTTTGCCAAGCAGGTGATCTGACCCTGCAGTTTAATTGATTCTTGTTGGACACACCCACTCTTGTTGGTAGTGTCAGTCAGCTGCGGTTCATTAAAGCTAGGTTTATACTTTCGCGAGTGACCGTAGCGCGCGACTCCGCCCACCTCTCGCGAACATCCAACGTAACTCGGTTCACGTTGAATATCAGCAGGCTGGAGCAGCAGATCTTACGAAATGAGAGAAAATTCAGTTTTATCTTTACAAAAAAATCCTTTCACAAAGCATTCACTTGAAGAACGCTAGGGCAAAATTCATGTTCAAATAAATAAAGGGCAATTAGACTGTTTTATTTGTTTTTAATTTGTTTACGCCCCCCTCAGTTTTTTTTGCACCAGCCGTCACTGCTGCACTCCCCCTCAGTTCACTTTGTTAATGCCTCGAGGATATCAGCATCTGTCAAAACTGCAGCTGAATAAAGATCAAACACAGATTTCTATATGTGTGTGCGCACGCTTGTGTGTGTATGTTCTAACTACACAGATGGGTAAATGCGGAGGACAAATTTCAGTTAGGGTGAAAATCACAACTGACAAAATTTACATTTACATGTTGGCCACCGTAAACAATGTTTGCTAGTGTGTACTTGTAACGTGGTGGCTTACCAGAGGTGAACTGGGTGAGCTACCTCTGGATTTGGAGTAGATAGGACCCAATCGCTGAGTGGTCTTTTAACTGGGAGCGAGAACAAAAAGGGGCAAAGGGGAACAGCCGGGAGAGAGTAGAGGATAACAGAAAAAGGGCAAAAAACAAAGGACGCCAGGGGAAAGATTGGCTCCCTCATTCGGTGAGGAAAAAGCAGAACTTCCAGACAAACGAGTAGCCAAAAGCAAACAAAGAAGGAGGAGAACAAACTTATTTTAGTTTCAAAAATATCCGAGATCAGAGATACTTGAGAAAAGAGAAAAAAGAGGCCTGAGCATAAGTCCCACTACCTCTACCCAAAGACACCAACCAAGCTATAGGTCAGAACAAACAATTCAGCATCCAGTATCTTGGTGTGAGCTGATTATAAGGGCTATCAAGAAGGAATAGCTCATGAGGCTTGATTAGCCCTCAGGTGGCTGGTGGCGGTATGGTGCTGGGGCCAACCCACACAGTACTGACTTGTACTGGCTTGAACAGAGGATGTTTGGAATGTTATTATATATAATAAAGCTGCACCAGTATTACTCTTAAAGAAAATGTGTTTATATCTTTTTTTATGTTGAATTATTGATCATGTCGTGCACTGTAGTGAACACTCCAGTGACATCTGGTGGGGACAGGCCCCTTCGGCCCCTAATGTAGAGATGCCCCTGCTGCAATGGTCTCCCAAGTCTTCACGTAATATTTTAACAGGCTGTGTAGAATGTCTAATTGTTTATGGTGACAGCAGTGGCGTGCACAGACATTTTGGGGGGCAAGTGCTCAGGGGGGGGGAAGGGCACTTTTTAGGGCACGTGGAACACTTCATTATAAAAACAATTACACAGACATGTTGAATGAAATTTGACTTTTATTTGTAACATTCTCAAACGTGAGTTTTCAATGGAAAAACATCACACCACCAACTGATAAAATCCATATCCAATATTAACTATATGCAGTCATTGTTAAGTCTTTCAGTTAACTTCTGTTTACCCTCCACTGTCTGCAGGCCTTGTTGCATATATTTTGCAATTAGTAAATCAATATAGGCCTACAATTAAGACAGTAAAAAGACCAAAAAGTACGAGAAGGAGTTATAGACTATTAAGTGTTATCATTACATGAACACATTATCTATCATTGATTTGGGCTAGAGCGACTAGTTTATCAGGTGACCAGTCGGCTACAAATACTTAGTAGTTTGGTGCTGTATGAGACATTTTACTGCACAAGAAAATGATTTCACGTTGGGCTTAGAGGGCAAACGGTACTATTTTACTTGATGTGTGTGTTACCTGGCTGGTGGGGCACGGGAGAAGAAGTCTATCTGTGAGCGTGTGTGCTGTGCTGAAGACGCTTCCTTCACCTCGCTGAACTGAACTGCTGCTGCAGCGCATCTGGTGTTAAAGGAAGAGAGAGGTCGGGTGTGTGCGAGGTGGTGGCTCATTTCAGGGCATTGTTTTTAATCACTCAGGTTTTCAAAAGATAATTTCAAACCGACCTCAGTAAAATGTTAATAATAATTTTTTTTTTTACCGAAGTTTCAAAAGGGCACTTTCATTGATAAAGGGCAGAGTTGGTGGTGCTTTAGCACCACCTGATGTCTATGTCTGCACGCCTATGGGTGACAGCGTTACCTTCTGAGAAATACTATTGTTGCGCTTTGATCCTCTTCCACCTTAGCGCAGCATGTTCGTTGATGCAAAAGAAAACATCACCAGTCTTGTCTTTAACATTTTATTAAAAGCAAGTTAAAATACAGAGCGCTCTGGAGAGAATACACAAAAGCCTAAATACTCTACTCTGTAGCTTTGTGTCCAGGTCTCTGAAACAGACACTTTTCCACCTGTACTTTATAGTATGATCTGGGTATATGCCCCCACCTTTGCTACTCTGCGATGGAATCTCCCTGTGTCTGCAAAATTGTCTGCCTATCTCTCTAAATAGACTACCTGTCAGCCAGGTGAACTTGATCTGACCTTTTAACTGTGTTCCACTTTGCTCTCTGCCACCGTCTCACAGATGCTGACGACCTGCTTTCAACTTAAAACATATTCTGTGAACTTGTACAGGTGTTAACACATTCTGTGGAACATCCTGTTTTTCTCTCTTGCAGAGAGCACACTAATATGCTGCTTAGCCTCTGGTATGCCCCCCCAAAATTATGAATATGGTTTTGTAGCTTAATGCACCTTATGCAGCATTCATATCTAGCTTTAATATCAAGTTTACTGGTAAGCAAAATATAGTGTTGCTAATGTAGGCTAAGCAAAAACCCATTATCTCAACACTATGTTCCTGTAATGTTTGTCCATGTCTGACTCTCTCTTCCTCTCTCTATCTCTCTCAGCATGATTCTTCAGCTGTATATGATGAAGTCTCAGCTGTGGCCATAACTTCTGACCCCACACAGACAGCATCCTCAGATGATCAGGACAATGTTCACTACTCCAGCGTTCATTTCACATGCTCCTCCACTCAGGATGTCCTTCTCTACTCGACTGTCCAACTGCCAAAGACTCTTATTCAAGTGGAGGAACTAGAGTATGTCACAGTGAACATCAAATCAAGACAAAAAAAACATTAACATTTTGTTCTTAACTTTTTCAAACTTTGCTGTCTTACCTTTTAGGTGTATTTATTCTCAAAATTTTAGTTTAATTTTTATTACTTTAATCTTTACATTTCTTCTATTTATATCTTATTTTAAAGTAATACAAAAGTATTTTATTATATAAATACTATATAGATTTATGTTTCTTTTTTTTTCTAATTTCATCGTGTTCTGTTGTTGAAAGCACATTGGTGGTATCGCTGTAATTTCTTTCTCTCTTACTACCACGCCCTTCACCCCTATACAGTCTGTACTGGACTGCTTTCCCCAGAATTCTCTGGGGCAATCCCAGTCACCAAAAATCTGAAAGGACATGTTCCTAATTAGACGAGTAGGTCCCTGCATATGAGCTCCTGTTTTCGTTTGGCTTCTTGTAAGTCTGAGACTGTTACATTTAGTTCACTTGGGTTACTTACCTTGTGCCTGTTTGTATGATTTATACCTCTTTGCTTTACAATCTCTACATCATGCAGATTCACCAAAAACCTTCAAATAACCAAGGCATTTTTTATAAGTCTCATAGATATTTTTACCTTATGATTTAATAAAAATTGATGATTCTGTAAAATTGTACATTTCCCCAGGGTCTTTAATATAGGGACTCATTTACTGGTGCGTTTTGATTGTCTGTCTCCATGGGTACCACAACGGTGACACCAGTGAGCTAATTGTCTGCATGGTGACTTCATGAATACCTTGTCATGCATTTTGTAAAGAGTGGTGTGGTTACCTTATGAATCTGGTCCATAGTCTCAAATTCACCAGTATCTTTCTGTTTTGTATTTAGGATTTTTTAAATTTGAACTCAAGTGTGTTGATTGCTACAAAACAGACCTAGAATGTGAGATCTTAACTCTCTGAGTTCCAGGATCTGCATCTATAGCTCTGTCCTTCCTAATGTGTTCTCTTCCTTACTTAAAACACATATTTTTACCTTGGCCTTTTAAAACCTGTATATTTATCTTACATGGTGTATTTGTATGTATTTTAAATGTTTTATGCTATGTAATATTCTACGTGTTTTTTTTTATATGAGTTGGGCATATATTGTACTTTTTAGCCTCTGTACAGCACTTTGGTTGACTCAGTCATATAAAATGTGCTTTATAAATAAACTTACTTACTTACTTACTTACAATCAGGGTTTGGGTTTGTGAATGTCTAGGACATCTGACTAAGCTGATTTAGTTACTTCAGCTACCAGAGACCTCTAATAAGATATAGATACCAGCAGTGTGAAAATGATATAATGAACTCTTGTCCCAGTGACTGCAAAGTCTAAAATAAACAATTTAAAGTCACTATAGATGTAATGGCAGGATGTGCTCACTAGGTGGCAGCAGTGTGTCTGCTGAAGTTCACAGTAGCATAATGAACACTCTGCACCTCCGCGGTATCAAAAGTATGCCACAAGGAGGACGACTGAGATGCTTGTGTGTGTAAGTGGATGAAATGTATGCTGGAGTAGTACAATCCTGATCATCTGAAGATCTCTGTGAGGGATAAGAGATCTCGGGCTAGGCTGAGACATTATCATCAGGATCAGAGTCACACTGAGGGCAAGAGAACACAGAGATCTTGGGACATTATCTCATAGATCTTGCTTTTGAACACACTGACCTGTTCTTTCTTCCCAAAGCTCTTGTGAAGATCTGATCTGAATTTTCTCCTCCTAACAAACATGCATTCTTATTTCAAGTGTATCCAAGAAAGTAATTTTGAGATCATCAAAAACATTTTAACTGATCACATACCACAGAGCTCATGTGATTAGCATCAGAGCCAGAGAGACTACTACCACTACCACTGTGATGTGCTTTAACACCGTACTCCCCTCTGGACCTACAGAGATACACCAGCAGCCATATGCAACATCGAATCAAAACAAAGACAAGAAACATGAATGTAATATATTCAGGATTTATCTGACCCTAATGTAACACTAAATTTTACACTGTGTGCAGGAATTCCAAATGTGGACACAGCAGCACATGTGTAAAAGCCAAAGCACAAGAGAGGAACAGAAGAACAGGTTCATTCAGAACCAGATCAGTGCAGGGCAGACTAGATGTTGGACTTATATTTGTGATGACCAGTGTGAGCAGGAGTCTGCAACTCCTCATGCCCTCTCAGAACACAGGAGCAGCAACAGACACTTCACTGCACTCCAGGTAGAATTTGTGGTGTTTGGTGGGGTTGTGGGTTACAGGCTGTCTGTTCTTGTACCAGATGTAGGTGGGGTAGGACAGATGAAACTCCTGCGGATGGGGAACAGGACCTTGCGTTGCGCCAGGATCTCCTTGGGGAACTGGTCGTTGATACTAAAGTCCGTTCCTTTCAGCTCCCGGCCGCGGCTCTTTAGCAGCTCTGTCTGTAGTTTTCAAACTTAGCCACGAACGGTCAAAACTGATGTTTTTAACAGTGTCCTCTGGGATTTTCAGGTGAATTGGTATGAATGATTTTACTGTAATCTCGGGGTCTTCGTCTGCCATCTCCGGAATACCTGAAAATATTAAATTGTCTCTCATGCTGAGAGACTGGAGATCACTGACGGTTTCTTTAATTTTTTTGTTTTCTTCCCAGAGCCAGGTCATTCCCTCGATCAGCGATTTCACAGACTCTCTTAAACACTAGAGCTCCTACAGCAGCGAAAAATTTCACAAGGCTTGGTAAGGTCCATGTAGCCCACTCCCCTGCTGTGAAGGGATTAACGCCCATTGTCTTGGTAATGCGGTGGAAGCGGCTCACCCCCAAGCTCATACGCCTGCCAAAAGCACAAGCTGGCTCACCCCCAAGCTCATACGACTGCCAAAGCACCAAATGTGATACTTCACGAAAAATTTGAAGTTACAAGCAGACTATATATGTTACCAATCCTACAACAAACAGCAGAAAATTTGTAGACTCGTGTTTCAAAAGTTACAATTCAAGCGCACGTAGAGACGACAGTTTCTCTAATGAGTCCCGTCAAACTATAAAAATAAATAAAATTGTTTGAATCTTGCTCTTTGTACATTTCCTATACTTTATAATATTTGTTGTAATCGAACACTGTTTCCGCGTTTGAAAAGCTAAGAAATTATATGGCGCAATTAGCTTGATGCTAATGTTATATAGGAAAACCCATATTATTGCTAGCCGAAATTAGCATGATCGCGTGGCATCACTGATAAATGTTGTGATCTAAACAGCAGGCTGGAAAAGGAGAGGAAAAGACAGGAAAACAAATTCATGTGCTGCAAAACAACTTTATTCGGATCAAATATGGATGTCTATTCCGGGTTTCTTGAAGTGGAATGTCCATTCCGGGTGTCATGAAGTGCGACTCTGGAACAGAAAGAAGAGATTATTGGAGATTATAATAAGCGATAAGAGATTATAGTGTGTATGTGTGCCTCTTGTGCTCGCAGTGTTTTTGAACTTTCCTTTCCATGATGTCGACAGGTGTAAGTGCCTCTAGTGCTCGCGGGGTATTTGAACCTTCTGGTCCACGATGGCGATGCCACACTGAAGAACAATTCAAAGTAAACCTTACATTTTGAATAAGATCTTTCAGAAGACAAAAAATATGTACCACCACATATACTTATCAACATACCTTCATGTAGTTGTAGCTAACACTTGCTACACCGCCAGGGACCCTCTTTCTTACATTTGCGACAGGTGTACTTGCCGCATTCAACGTTGATGCTGTGGTTGCGGTTGCAGTGTGACTGCACCTGACACGTGGTCGTCTTTCCAGGTGAAGGCGAAGGACATGGCGTTTTCTTCAACTCCTTTTCCTGTAGATGACGATGACGAAGTTCCCCAGCAAGAGCATATAGAAAAACTCTCCTGCTCTCTGTGGACCCCATGCATGCCATGTACAAAACATGCGCGTTCCTCGCTGCCAGGTCAAGTATGTTATAGAACACTGCAACGGGCCACCGGCATGTTCCTGCGCGCACCGTGTATGTACGGACCTTCTGATCCATGTCAACGGCGCACTGCAAAGAACAATTACAAAGAAGTACATGTTATACTTTTAACGAATTCATTCATGTATAAATTGATTCTGCAGTGCCAACACATGCATACCTTCATCCGGTTGTAGTCCGTCACGGTGTTTGGCTTCTTTTTTCTGTCGGCAATTCTCACGTGCGTGTGCATAGTGCTGAGAACGCAGACGACTTTATTAGCCTTGGGGGCATACACTGTCAGCAGCGCATCATGTGATCTGTACACCTCCATTGAAAACTTGTCACGTCCCTTGGTGTTTTTGGTCTCCGAGGGAATTTCCCGTCAAATCTTATTTATCGTTCCAAGCGGAGTTGTGTTGGACTCCAGCAACTTTTCAGCCAGTGACAGAGATGTGAAGAAATTGTCCGTGGCTACAATTCTGCCCTTGCCCAGGTATGGCTTCATGAGTGATCACCACCACATTGTCGGACACTCTTTCACCCTTGGGACGATCGGGGTCCTTTCCCAGATATGGAATGGCGTTGCACATGAAATTGGTCTTCAAGTCAGAAGCAACCCAAAACTTAATTCCAAATTTGTCCGGCTTTGATGCAATGTACTGTGTGAACGGACAGCGAACCTTGGTAGGAAACAGCTGCTCGTCGACTGTAATATCTTGACCGGGGGTGTAACAGGTTGCAATTCTTCACAAATCGCTGCCAGATGTCCGAGATCGCAGCAAACTTGTCGCTCTTTGCACGCTCCGCACGGGTGTCCTTGTTATCAAACCGCAGGTACCGCATAATTTCCTGGTAGCGGTCCCGCGGCATTGTCTCCTTGATTGAAGGCACAGCGAACATTGCCGACCAACACTCCGTCATCGCTCCAACAGGAGAGAGGACTGCTCGTAGAAAAAGGATTGCTATCGCCATCACTTCACTGACCGAAAAACTCCAGGTGCGGTCTGTTCTGCGGGCTTCATGGACTGTGCAGTCGGTGATGAGTCGCAGCATCTCCATGTCGAGCAAACACAGAAAACTCTGCAGTCTACTTGTGATCCTACGCTGTATGAGTAAAAATAAATAAATGACGCAAGGTTAATTACACGTACAAAATATCAGTCAAACACAAGCATAAACACTGCAAAAAATATTACGTTACTATACCTTTGCATGTTCTGTAGGCCCAGCCGGCTCAACAAATGTTGAATTGAAACGGCTGACATGAGTGCGTGTGATGTCAACCTTCTCCCACACAGTTCCGTCTTTTGCCTGTACGGCCTGTGTAGAAGCGCTTGGTCCAGGTGTGGTGTCGGCCTGTGTAGAAGCGCTTGGTCCAGGTGTGGTGTCGGCCTGTGTACGACTCTCTTAAGGACCGTGTTTTCTACAGCGAGTGATTCTACCTGCTGCTGGCTAAACTCCACTGATTCCTGCAAAGCCTGAAACTCTTGGTGGAGAATTTTCACTAGAGCCAGGTGTGTGTCAAACCTGGATAGGTTGTTGTTAATAGACTCCAAAATGTCCACCGTGCTGCAGGTATGTGGGGAGGCCGCTCCCAGGGAAGCTTCGGGGTAGCTCCTCTTGGTGGATGGCGTCTTATCTGGTTTGCTCATGATAACTGTCAAAGCAATCGTCTATATAATTGAATAAACTGTCTAGATCCTCTGGTTGAGTTTGTTGAGATTTATTAGATTACAAAAAAAGAACACCTAGAAAGGATTATTTATTTTTATGTTGTCTAAAACTTAACTAGCAGGATATAAAGAATTTAGCTGACAAGTTTGTTAGCAGTGGCCTGCCGCCACTTTTGCAGTCTGCCGTACTACTCAGTCATTTCCCCTAGAGTCTAGAGTTAATTCAACCACCTTATATTTTTCAGGGCATACACCATCAGAATGGCACTTCCAGATGTGTACACCTGTGTGGAGAACTCCTAAGGCATGGAGAATTCCTTCATGGTGTGACACGGGTACGGAGGAAGCAGTGGCTGCAAACTGAAAGCGTCATTATCCATGGTAAAAAGAAACACAAAGACTCAGGCCAAACGGCAGTAATAACGTAGATAGCAGCACTTAGCAAAGTCCACATAGGCAGACCAGGAACGATGAGAGTTCCAGAAGGGGACAGCTGTCCTGAGATGCGAGGCGAAGGTTCAACAATGTGCAGCACTGAACTGCAAGACCTGTGGGCTAAACTGCTGTGAGTGTGAAATAGGAAACAGGTGTTAATGAGGTGATTGGGACCTGGGGAGTGGTTTGGTGCAAGAGGGTGTGTGCCTGGCTGAAGTGGGCATGTGTGTCTGTGAGTCAGCGCGCCCTCTAGTGGCTTCCAGGCTGATCCACCGTGACACATAGACTGTGTGTGTGATTGTCCTCAGCATCTCTATGCCGATCAAACACAAAGCTCTGCAACCTGCTTGTGATTATACGCTACGAATAAAAGAAAAATGAAATGTTAATAACATGTAAAAAAAATAGCAGACAATTCAGTTCAGTGTTTTTCTTCTATACATCTACAAAAAAGGAAGTATCGCTCAGGGCCGGCCCTTCCATTAGGCAATATAGGAAAATACTAGTCCGTCATTTCCTCCACTACGTGTGCTGTTTGCGCCTCATTGAGAATAAAAGATCAGTGTTGTGTCTACGTTCTGTGCTACCTCGTTTCTTGACGCGCACTCAATGTCACAACCAGATTTAATCCGTCACCATATTCAATCACTAAAATCCATGAGAAATTTGGTGGACACATTTACTGATTAGTTTACTAAAACTATTAGGGGATGGGGAACTGCAGGTGTTCACAATACACACGTTGACTAGCTAGCCAGGTATTTTAAAATGACATTAAATGTATGCACATTTCATATTGCACATTTCAATTCATTTTTAAATACCTGGCTAGCTAATGAAGGTGTGTATTGTGAACACCTGCAGTTCCCCCTCCCGCCTCCAGAACGCCACTCTGCAGTGTCTACTGAGTCTCTCGTGCTTCTGGAGCCCCATCAGAGCTCAGTGCTCCAGCTGGACGGATCCATCCAGCTGCCAGATGCTCAGATACCCGATCAGGAACACAGGATTCACGTGTCTAAATGAACTGTTCAAATATGAGTGCTTAGGGAGGTGTTGTGATGCTGAGAGAAATAAATCACATTGGTCTCCCTGTTACCGCTCGTAGATGTTTTGCAGATCTGCAGCAAGACAGGCTCACTAGTTGTAGCTCTTTACAGAAGAAGAAGCTCCTGAGAGCTCTGAATGCCTGTATTTCAGTCAGATGCCCTGCGTTTGAAAAGGACTACGAACAGGTTCAGCTAAACAACCTCTGAGTCATTCAGAAAACATCAGAACCACATGCAGTAGACTGCAGGAACTGCACACAACCTTCTTTGTTTTCACACTCTGCTGCTGCTGAAGTCCAGGAGTAATGCCCTTCTGATGTACTGTCTTCCACAGGATGCCCATGAGTTCATGATGATGTGTTTGCTTCAGCTGAAGGGAGAGAGACACTCAGGGTTTCCTCCTCTGCCCTGTGAGTTGAGTTTCACCTCAAATCCGTGCACATCTGCAGCAGGTAATTCTGTGCTTTATACCCTCATCTCCTTCTTGTAAATCAACTGGTCTTCACATGTGTTTCTTCAAAGTGTGCATTGTCAGAAAGTATGCACACACTTGGTATGGGATAATGTGGGTTATTTATCAGACCCTCCAGAAAGTCGCGATGTTGCGATTTGCAACTTCAAGCAAACCCCGCGAATTCAGGGCGGTGTTGCAACTTCAGCCAATCACCGCAACTTTCCGCACATTTGACCAATCACTGATGTCGTCTTGATGTGACGTCGACAAACTCCCGCCTTACTTCCGTATATACGTTCAAGAGGAGCAGACTGAAAGCAGCATGAGCGAAGAAAATAACGGCAAAAAGATCGGGAAAAGCAGTATCCCGGTACACTACATGAAAGCAGGGATACACTGTCCAGATCCGACCCGCGAATTGATTATCTATGCCCCCCTGGATGATATTTAATTACTATTAGAACCGGCCCGCAGGCCACAGCCGCCCGATGGTGTTTTGCACGCACAAACACTACATTCCCCACAATGCAACGGTAGCCCGCGAAGTCACTGCAGCGCACGCAAGCGGCGAGGGTCTGAGATAAAGTTTAAAAGTTTAAACTAGTGTTGCCACCTTTCCCGGTTTTCCCGGGACTGTCCCGGTTTTTCGTCTTTTTAATATTCGGTCCCGGCAAAAAAAACTAGGTTAGTTCAAACCATGATTCAGACTGTTTCTGCACACTTTAAATCTGTTTTTTTTCTCGCTGTGTCCATTTTAAACCCCTCCGGTAACGTTTTACTTTAAGTTTACGTTCGCCACGCCGCGCTCAACAACTTACGTTCGCCGCCCACCCCGCTCAACAGATTACACTCGCTCAGTATGACAGTGTCCTTGTTTTTTGTCAGACCTAGGTGGCAACCCTACTTTAAACTGAGATAAAGTTTAAAGTCAGAGATAAAGTTTATTTATCTCTGATCCATATCTATGAGTTACTAGTTCGCTCTGGCGCCAAGCACTGGCGATCGATCTCGATATAATACTTAATTTGTGTCCATTTTACAGGCCGCCCGGTAACAACTTACGTTCGCTAACCCCGCCCCCCCTCCAGGTTCAAATCTCACTTCAAGCGATCTTGAAAAGTTGGCAACCCTGAATAAATAGGTAAATAGATCATTAAAATGGACTACTAAATAGAGGAAACCATACAACATTTACTCCCTATTGTAATGTACTTACAAAAAAAGCAAAAACACACCGCAACTTCCATCGCAATTTTTTTGAAAAACACCCGCAACATCAAACATTTTAGCCCGCAACAATCACAAAAAAGGCCCGCGAAATCCTGGTGGGACTGATTTATGTGTGAAGGTTGTAACCTACCAGTTTGTTAAGTTAGGGAGCCATCCTAACCATTGTCACTCTCAATGAAATCTTTTTTCAGTTTTGGAGTTCAAATGTGAATGTGGTCAAGGCACCAAGGCATCTGAAGTGGTTGAGTTCTTCACATTGAGTCTCGATTTATGTAAATGACCAGAAACAATGAGTTTTAAAGCAGTGAACTCATTACCCATTAGTAGTAAATGAGAGCAGAGAAGGACAGGGATAGAAAGTACAGCACTTCAGCCCACTGATGAGGAAAGAGATAGAGAGATGAAAAAGAAGAGAGAGAGAGATGCTCAGAAAGACAGGCTGAGAGAGATAGAGAGATATGAGAGACCCATATCAACAATCTAAGATGCATTCTTACTTACTGTGGTGTCTCATTTGGGTGGCAGCATGGACAGTGGTGAGTACTCTGACATTATCCACAAACATGCAGTAGAAACTAAAGTGACTTGCTACCCTGACAGGGCACTACATCAGTGGCGTAGCTGAGGAGAAAGCAGAGAGCTGGTTAACCTTCATTGATTCAAATGTTTCAAAAATGATTGAGCCAGCCATCCTTAAGCGCAGGGCAAGAACAGCCTACCTGCTCTTCTACATGCAAAGGTAGTAGCTCACCTTCTAACTGAGGTACATTTACTAAAACACATAGAGAACTGGCTGAACTACAGCTGCTCCTGTTTTTCTGTTGTCTCCAGTGGGGCTGGAGAGAAGAACGTGGTCCTGTGGAAGGTGGACCAGGTGGGGAAGTAGCAGTATCCTCCTAAACCCAACTCCATGCCAGGTCCAAGTGAGGATACACATGTAAGCACCTACATCCACAATTAACAAAACAGGCTACACATCTGCTCAGTTCAGTTCAGGTCTACCCCTGTCTGTTTCTGTCGTCCAATTGTAGGAGACAATTAATTAAGAATCGTTTTTCTCCACACCACCATCCATTGGCAGTAGTTTAAACAGTATTTCAGATGCCCACAGATTCGAATCAGAATTGAATTTATACCTGAAATCAGCACATTAATTTCAGATGATATAAACTTCATTTTTTTATGTCATCACCAGTAGAGATTTACAGCTATTCTCTGTCCTCAACACTGCAAACACTGAAAGAATTGGTTCTTGTCCAAGCAGCAGGAGGGAGGGCTTAAACCCTCCTATTTACATGGGTGTCACTTCTACATGCCATCACCACATATGAGAACACTGCCAAGGTGCTTCACTCACACACAAAGAGCTTCAGTCCATTTTGAGAAATAACCGACATGTGTTCTTATTTGCATATTTCAGGAGTGATCCTGAAGCTCTGACGTGATGATGATGTAGGACCAGGTGCAACAAATTCTTCACCATTCTTTAACCTGTTAAGATTCCCCTGCTACTTCAGTGTTATAGAGGAGCACCCTCCTACATGCAACATGTCACACTCATTCAAAATCACACAAAGAAACTACTAGGACCCATGACACTATGCAGAGATCTCGTCCCAATTCCTTTGATCTAATCATAGTGCAGATCCTCACCCATGCCCATCTCATGCATTCCCTCAAACACCTATTAGTCAGCAGTTGGCAAATATAGAGTGATAGATTTTGACTTTGGGCACCTTAGATAATTAAAGGAGTTTTTAATAAATGATAATAAGTAAAGAAGGTACTGTTAATGTCTACCTTCTGAACCTGCAGTCCTGCGTTCCTTGTGCACAGCAAACAAGCTGCACTGGCTCTGCTTGCTTCACGATGCTGTGAGGGAAGTGGCCGCATGCACCCTTCTGGCCACTAGAGGGCCTCATCCCCTGAATACTAGTGGTCTCCATAGATACTCCTCTCATTCACCTGCGTTCCATCAGCCTCATCACCACACTATGTAATGCTTCCAGTGTCCCTCAATACATGTGAAGTACTGCCAGCACTTCCTAGTCTACATACACACAAGAGACGATGTGCTCTGCATCAGTAAATGTTCCCAAATGCATTTTAAACACTGGTAATGCACTATTGTAAAAGATGACAGGATTTTCAGTATTTTCCCATTAGCCCAGCTGACGCATTTTCCCCTGGCCGTTACATGAAGTTCCTCTGCTTTCATGATACTATGCAGAAAGCCCCATATGTATTTCAGTTTGCATTATCAACATCTCAGTCGCTCTGGTTAGTGCATCATACAGCGGTATATACAGTGGTGCTCTCAGCGTAGTGCTGGGCGGTATGACCAAAATTCTATATCACTGTATTTTCCAAAATTATATCGGTTTCACTGTATTTGGCGGTTTTTCCCCTCATGCATGATGTGTTAACTGCATTGATTACGAAAAGAATTACTGCAGTAGAGCAGTTAAGAGCACCCTATTCCACAGTTTTCAAATGGTAGCACTAAAGTAGTGAATGCATCGTATAGAATGACAGTTGCTCCAGTACTGTACTGGTGCTGGTGTACTGGTGTCTACTCACATGTGCATTCCTCCTAATTTGGATCTTTCCTCTTTTTAGCAGAACACAGAAAGAGCTGATGGTTAGCAGAGGGATGACAGACATAACATAGTTTATTTCTGTCTACACATTCTCTTGACGCCGGTTACACACAAACAAGGACATGATTACAAATGAATCACTGATCAACCTTATTCAGTTTTTCTGCTAATGTACTAAATCATAATGTTCTTATGTGATCTTAAATGACATTAGCAAATGTCCCCGACACCATTGTATTTGGACTGCGCTGAATACGTAAAAATCAGATAATTAGTAATATGTTAATTGTCGTGTTCTGGGTTCTAAATATGCGTGTGGGTCAATTACTTTCGGGACAACTTGGGTAGCTTTTCAAACGAGCCCGACTTTATCGTACAACTCGAGCTTAACCCACCCAAGCACACCTTGCCCCAGGTCTCCCTCTTTGGTGGGAGGGGTCTGTATTACACTTAATACCACATTAATGATCTATAGGCCTACATTTGCTTTCTAACATGGGTTTCTAAGTAAAGCCACGCGTGTTATGCAGGCCTTTCTCAGCTATTTTAAAGTTATGTTATGTGTTGGAAAAAAGAAAATTAAAGGCTAATAACTTGATGTGTCAATTTAGTGTTTTTCAGGAAGACTGTGGGAAAGCAGGAGTAAGGAGGCCTCAGTGGCCTTGAGGAGAACAGAAGGGGCCTATTCAGTGCAGGATGTGTAGCAAGCAGTTTTTAGATAACCAGGCACACAGGCTGGGAGAAGAGGAGCAGGTGAATTTCCATGGAGAGCAGCCAGGATTGGGGAGTTATCGAAACTTAACAATTCGAAACTTATGGACAGAGAGTATGAAAGAAAGGACATCGCCCAGCACGGGGGGCTTTTCGCTTGGACACTGCTGAGATCCACTTGGGTTAGGTAGATTCCTAGGCAACTAGCACCAGTGCACTGAAGAGTTTGTACCACGTATACTTCTATTATATTGCATTCAATTATATTCTATATAAATCATTTTAAAAGAACTTTTGTTGTCGAGACTTTGCTTGGACCACTCAGTCAAAAACCAGTCGGTTCATCGGGGCGGTGTTGGGGCCCGTCTGGGTCGGAGAAGAAAATTCCCAACAAATTGGTAGCAGAGGATGGTTTTTGGCTGGAGTCGAATTCTGCAATTAGGACAAGAGAGGAGGTCAATCCGTCCGTGAGGTGACTGAACTAAACCGCGCGGTCTGAAAAAAGGTAAGGAGCCATTCTCTCCTATTGGCTGATGTTACTACGTCATAGGCTAAATTAAAGTTCAGTCACTAAATGGTCGAGGCGAAATACTCTCTGTAAATTTAGTATTGAAATTGTATACGTGTTACAAACTCGATATATAGACAGGAGGATTGCCCTACGACTCATAAAGTCGTAGGAGGACGCCCTGTAAACTGCAGTAAATTTGGCAGGTAGCCCGATTATTCTTGGAACAATCGGAGGTCGCGCCCGTTTGTTGTTTTAATTAAGGTAGGTAGCCTGGAATTCTGTGAATTCCGGAGGACGCGCCAGTTTATTATTTTAATTAAGGCAGATAGCCTGGAATTCTGCGAATTCCGGAGGTCGCGCCAGTTTGTTATTTTAATTAAGGCAGGTAGCCTGGAATCCTGTGGATTCCGGAGGACGCGCCATTTTGATTATTGGGGGCCCCGTGTGTTTTGGTAAAATTCCGTGTGTGATTGGTGAGATTACGGCCGTGTGTGTGTGTTTGCAAATTTGCAGGGTTGGGTTGGTTTTCATGTATCGTGTGGTTTTATGCTGAATAAAGACCTGTATAAGTTGTTTGAGCATACGTGCTATAATAAAACTTGAGAGCCTTTCATTGGGGGACTTATAAACCCACGCCCATAAATCCATGAGCCTCTGTGAGGACATTTGAACCCCTGAGTAAGTTGCATGAGCCCCCAAGAAAGACGTTCGTCATTGTGTACACAAGCACAAGAGAAACATTTCATAAGAGGTTAAAGTGTAAAACAAAAATTATTATATATTTTCATGCATGAAATTATAATTTGGTTTATGACGCTCCGTAAACGTACGATTTAACACTAGAGCTCCTAGAGAAGCGAAAAATTTCACAGGGCTTGGTGGGGTCCATGTAGCCCACTCCCCTGCTGTGAAGGGATTAACGCCCATTGTCTTGGTAATGCGGTGGAAGCAGCTCACCCCCAGCTCATACGCCTGCCAAAGCACAAGCTGGCTCACCCCCAAGCTCATATGACCAAAACACTAAACGTGATACTTCACGAAAAAGTTGAAGTTACAAGCAGACTGTATGTTACCGATACTACAACAAACGGCAGAAAATTTGTAGACTCGTGTTTCAAAAGTTACAATTCAATCGCACGTAGAGACGACAGTTTCTCTAATGAGTCCCGTCAAACAATAAAAATAAATAAAAATGTTTGAATCTTGCTCTTTGTATATTTCATATACTATACTATATAATATTTGTTGTAATCAAACACTTTCTGTTTCCGCGTTTGAATTCGCGTATGAAAAGCTAAGAAATTATATGGTGCAATTAGCTTGATGCTAATGTTATATAGGAAATCCCATATCATTGCTAGCGAAAATTAGCATGGTCGCGTTGCATCACTGCATCACTGATAAATGTTGTGATCTAAACAGCAGGCTGGAAAAGGAGAGGAAAAGACAGGAAAACAAATTCATGTGCTCTCTATCTATCTATCTATCTATCTATCTATCTATCTATATATATATATTTGTGTTAGAAGCATTTGATAGAAGCATTTGTGTTTCTGCTTGTTTGTGATCTAAACAGCAGGCTTGAATCTTGCTCTTTGTACATTTCTCATACTATCTATCTATCTATCTATCTATCTATCTATCTATCTATCTATCTATCTATATTTGTGTTAGAAGCATTTGATAGAAGCATTTGTGTTTCTGCTTGTTTGTGATCTAAACAGCAGGCTTGAATCTTGCTCTTTGTACATTTCTCATACTATCTATCTATCTATCTATCTATCTATCTATCTATCTATCTATCTATCTATCTATCTATCTATCTATATTTGTGTTAGAAGCATTTGATAGAAGCATTTGTGTTTCTGCTTGTTTGTGATCTAAACAGCAGGCTTGAATCTTGCTCTGTACATTTCTTATACTATCTATCTATCTATATTTGTGTTAGAAGCATTTGATAGAAGCATTTGTGTTTCTGCTTGTTTGTGATCTAAACAGCAGGCTTGAATCTTGCTCTTTGTACATTTCTTATACTATCTATCTATCTATATTTGTGTTAGAAGCATTTGATAGAAGCATTTGTGTTTCTGCTTGTTTGTGATCTAAACAGCAGGCTTGAATCTTGCTCTTTGTACATTTCTTATACTATCTATCTATCTATCTATATTTGTGTTAGAAGCATTTGATAGAAGCATTTGTGTTTCTGCTTGTTTGTGATCTAAACAGCAGGCTTGAATCTTGCTCTTTGTACATTTCTTATACTATCTATCTATCTATCTATCTATCTATCTATCTATCTATCTATCTATCTATCTATCTATCTATCTATCTATCTATGTTTGTGTTAGAAGCATTTGATAGAAGCATTTGTGTTTCTGCTTGTTTGTGATCTAAACAGCAGGCTTGAATCTTGCTCTTTGTACATTTCTTATACTACCTCTCTATCTATCTATCTATCTATCTATCTATCTATCTATCTATCTATCTATCTATATTTGTGTTAGAAGCATTTGATAGAAGCATTTGTGTTTCTGGTTGTTTGTGATCTGTGATCTGTGATCTCTGTGATCAGAGACTTTCTGGGTGAGGCTGCTGCCTCAGTCTTGCTCTGTGAATTAACATAATAAAGGGTGATGTTTGGCTTTGCTAATTGCTGGCAAGAAGGAGAAGAAGGAGGGGTGATGTCCTCAGAATCCTGAATTCCCAGGAGCTCTAGTGTTAAGTGCTGGAAGTGAAACTCGCGCGAGCTGTGTTGAGCTGGAGTTGTTTGGAGTGTGGAGATATTAACTTGTGTCTGTCTGCCCTTGGGGTGCGCGCTGGCGAGTTAAAGCGCTTGCGAACACGACGATAAAGTGATAAAGTTTACTGAATTAATTTTGGGGTATTAAAGTGCTAGTGAGTACAACGAAAAAGTTTTAAAATTTACTGAATCGAAGCAAAAGTAATTTGGAAGTAGTTTAAAAATCAGAGTTATATCATGGATAACATTAAGGGTTTGGAGGATTATTTGGTTGATACTATGGAGAAACGTGCTGTGCCGAGAATGAGGTCTGACACAGTGATGTATGTGAAAAAATGTTTTGAAAAGATGCGATCCGAAGGGTTGTGGCCAGACCCGGACGACCGTGGCGTGTATCAGGTTGATTGGGAGCACATCGAGAAGCATTGGGTCACACAGGTTAATAAAGAGAAAAAAAGATTAGAGGCTAGCGGAGCCCTAACTAAGCAAAAGCGTAAAATCCAGCTGGAAGAAGCTGAAACTTATTTGTCGTATGTGAGAACATTTCGGAAAATTTGTCAGAAGATTAATGATAAAGAACGAGTTGAAACCAAAAAGACAGAACTCCCTGTGCCCCCTCCCTATGCAGAAAAAGCGTGTGAACCCAGTGCTCCTCAATGTCCGCGTGCAGCGCTGATGGCGCCTGTGTCTGTGAGTGAAATGAGTGACGTTGGTGTGGACGGGGCTTCTGCACGTCCAAAATCAGTGAGAGAGCGTGAATGTGATGAGGGGAGACAAGTGGTAATGGAGGTTGTCAGTGATGTGGCTATGGACAAAATAGAGAGTAGACTAGCGAGGCTCGAAGACTGTGCGCGTGAGAAAACTGGAGAAACAGAGATAAGTGATGCATTGCAAAGAATTGAACAGCGAATGGCTGAGAGTTTGAGTCTGAGTGCCCCCACACGGTTCGAACAGACGTTGAACAGAGCAGAGAAAGTGGTCTGTGATGTGGAGAAAGCCATCAGGCAAGAAGAAGCTAAGTTGGAAAAAGAGCATGCGAGACAGCTAGAGGAATGCGCTGCGGATGATAGGAGGAGAGATAGAGGTGCACCTGACAGAAGAGATACATTGATTGTGACTGGTGAAAATTTAGAATGGGAAGTGGAGAATGACGAGGGTGTGGCGAACAGACGAGTGAAAACTCCCTCTTCAGAGGAGAGCGAGGTGGGAGATGAATGTATAAACCTGACTGAATCCGAGCAATGGGTGAGAGTGCCCGCCTACTATGACAGGCACGGTGTAGTCACGCGATCAAAAGCCAAGAACACGTCGACCCCTGGTGGTCATTATCCGATAATGGCAGTACCAGGGAGCAGTTACGCACACACATACGCTCCGTGGACACACAGAGATTTGCACACTATGATAGATAAATTACCCAATCCTAAAAAGGGCGTTCAGTATTTCTTGTCTAACAGTGCCCAATTAATTTGTTAGGTAGAGATTTGTTGTGTCAATTTTCAGCTATTATTGAATGCACACCGAGTGAAGGTAAATTAGCTGTCTCTGTCACCAACCACGATGAGCGCCTCAGAATACTTAATCAACAAGCAGCAGACGGCCCAGCTCACATTTACTGGGCCACATTACAACATCCTGAGGAACAAGCAACTGCAAAAAATTTGCTTTACACGTTTAATTTATGGAAACCATGGTTCCTGTCACTTCAGAGTATGACCCCACCAATAGACAGCACACACTGCACTTTTAATTACATCAGAGGGGAGGATGGGGTTTACGGACAGCTGTGGAATAACATTGAAGGTCAATTACAAAATATAAATTGTGAATCAATGATTTTTGGACCTGAAGGTGTGGCTGCACTAGTTGTGTTAACAGGAGAACAGATGACGTACTGGAGAAACCCGGACCAGCAGGATTCACTACCACATGTCTCGCTGTTGGTCTCGGCTGGACACGAACCTCGTGAGCTGGGCCCCATGCTGGCCACTGCCATGAAGGAACAGTTTCGCCCAACCTGTCTGCCAGGGGTAGAGGGTACGTCGGATGGTAAGTACTGGAGAGTCGCATGTGACACCAGTGACTTGGCGTACTTCTGTAACCAGCCCCTGACAGCCACACACGGCAGAGCACTGTTGGATCACCCCCAGGCCAAAGAACAACTAGAGACGGTCCCAGCCAACTTGTGGACCACGACAAAGGTAGATGTAGGATGTGCATCACACCACATGGCTCCTATTAGGTTAAAGCCAGGAGAAACAGTCGTTCATCAGCCACAGTACCGAATCAAGCCAGAAGCCATGGCAGGTATTACAGACACCATTGCAGATTTAATCAAAGTTGGAGTTCTGAAACCCACGACGTCACCGTGGAACACGCCCATACTACCTGTTAAAAAACCTGGAAAAGATGAGTATCGTATGGTGCATGATTTGAGGCGCATTAATGATGTCACTGTAACTGAGAACATACCAGTACCTGACCCCTATCGATCTTTGCAGAACCTAACGACTGAACACTGCAGCTTTTCATGCATAGATTTAGCTAATGCTTTCTTTTCTATACCAATTGATGAGAATGTGAAAGACATTTTTGCGTTTACCTTTAAAGGTCAACAGTACACATACAACAGGCTACCTCAAGGCTACAAAGACTCACCAGGCATCTTCAATCAATGTCTGTTGAAAGATCTGTCTAGATTAACTGACAATGATTTGATTGACTCTAACACCGTACTAATACAGTTCGTGGACGATTTGTTAATAGCTAGTACTTCACCTGATAAGTGCCTTAGAGACACCATAACCATTCTAACCTTGTTAGCTGAATTAGGTTACAAAGTGAACAAGTCAAAACTCCAGGTGGCCAGGCTGATGGTCACCTTTCTGGGGAGAAACATCTCACACAAAGGTCACACCCTGACTCCAAATCAGAGACAGTCAATACTGTCATTTCCAAAGCCCACTACAGTGTCCCAAATGATGTCATTTTTAGGCCTGACAGGCTACTGCCGCAACTACATACCTAACTACAGTGATTTAGCTCACAGCCTCAGAAAACTCGCAGTGTCAAAAGGTCTGAGTAACGGGAAGGTGGAGCTTGACTGGACGGTTGAGGCAGAGAGGGATTTTATAACTCTAAAACAAGCACTTGCTAGCGCTACTGAATTAGCAGCACCAGACTACACACAACCTTTTCATTTAAACGTTTCTGTAAGAGACAATCATGTTCATGCTTGTCTCTTTCAGAAGGGGGAGAGTGAAGGAAGGAACATTTTATTTTTTCACAGTTCCAAATTAGATCAACCAGTGATAGGAACAGGACCATGCACAACATACATGGCAGGACTCACCACAGCGATAGAGAAGACAGCACACTTGGTAATGTGTCACCCACTAATAGTCAGCACCAATCACGGAGTAATGGCGTTCATAAACTCACAAGCCTTTTCTTTGTCAAGAGCACGACAGAACAAGATAAAAGCCATACTCACACAGCCACACATCACGTACAACACTGCGTCAAAACTTGTGAATCTGACTGATAACATTGAAGTAGCCGAAGATGCGACACCACATGACTGCGCTGACGCCACAGAAAGATACATTCAGCTCAGACCAGAACTGCACAAGGTCAGAATTACTAAACCAGGAGCATGGGAACTCTGTTCAGATGGGAGTTGTTGGAGACAAGGTAACGAACTGAAGGCCTCTTACGCTGTGGTACAAGCATGTGGGGAAGAGTGGGAGGAGGTGGAATCAGGAGTGGTTCCACAACCAGCTTCAGCTCAGCTGGCAGAAATGGTCGCACTCACTAGAGCACTGGAACACGCGTCAGGTCAGATTGTGAACATTTACACAGATTCAGCATACGTGCACGGGGTCATCCACCATGAACTAGTCAGGTGGATGGATAATGGGTACACTAACGCCACAGGACAGCCAATCAAACATTTGAGAGCAGTACATGAGTTGAGTGAAGCTATCATGTTACCCAAAGAAGTGGCAGTGATAAAGGTAAGAGGACATCAGGGTAATGACAGTTTTGTTTCTAGAGGTAATGAAGCTGCTGACAGAGCAGCCAAAGCTGCTGGAGGGTACAACCCACAGAGCTTGTTGTTGCTGGAAACTCATAACATGCCTGAGTTGACGGAGAGCCACCTGGCACAGATCCAAGAACAAGCCACGGTCTATGAGAAGCAATTGTGGATAGACCGGGGAGCCACAGTCACTAAAGGACTCTGGAGGAGTCCAGAAGGGAGAGTAGTTTTGCCCTTAGAGAAGATGAAATTGATACTATGCGAAGCACATGGGCCTACTCACTCCGGAGTGTCGGCCATGGTGACCAAATTAGAATGTTTATGGTGGCATCCATACCTCAGAGACCACGTGAAGCAATACGTGAGCGAATGCGATATCTGTCAGTCATACAATGTGAAGAAACCATACCGGGTGAGAATTGGAGGATACCCAGTGCCCGCGGGGCCATTTGAGGAGATTGTGATCGATTACACAGACATGGGGCCAGACAACAGGGTAAGGGGGTACAGGTACCTGCTGGTCATGGTAGACAGATTCACCAAGTGGGTAGAAGCTATACCCACCAAAAAGGAAGATTCAAAATCAGTCATAAAATGGTTGCAAAATGAGTTGATTCCCAGGTACGGCCTACCAAAAGTGATTAGGAGTGACAATGGGTCCCACTTTGATAACAAACACTTGGCAGAAGTAGAACAAAAGCTGGGCCTAACCCACAAGTTTGGCACTGTCTACCACCCACAGTCACAGGGGTTGGTGGAAAGAGCCAACCAGACCATTAAGACTAAACTGGCCAAGGTGTGCGCAGCAGGAGACATGGACTGGGTTCAGGCGCTGCCACTAGTGTTGATGTCCATGAGAGCGACCCCCACGGGAGAATACAATCTCTCACCACACCAGCTCATGACAGGACGACCCATGCCAGGGTGCCCTCGACCAAGGATCGAGGGACCAGCTTTGGAAATCCAGGAACAGGAGATGTCAGAGTACATGAGAGAATTAACCAAGTTGCTTTGTGAAATCAATAAGTCTGTTCAACAGGAAAAAGGAGAAGAAGACCTGGAATCACCCAAGGTGAAGGTGAAGCCAGGGGATTGGGTAAGGATCAAGGTGCACAAGAGGAAGTGGAACGAGCCACGGTGGACAGGCCCGTGGGAGGTCGAAGGTGCCAACGAGCACTCAGTGAAAGTGAGGAAAGACAAAGGTAAGACTTGGTACCACATTTCACACTGTGTTGCAGCAAAAGAACCAACAAGAACCACAGGAGAGATCAAGACACACCTGGAGGAGACAGGAGAAGCCCCAGGGAAGGAGTTAGTGGTGAGTACCGACCCCAGTGTAGCTTTTTACAGAGAATACATCACAGCCAAGGACTGGTGGGAGGAAGGTGAAGGAGACCTGTTGGAGACTGACTGTGAGGCTATAGCACACTGTGTGAGCGCGGACCTGAACCTGGGAGCTGGAGTGGCTCTGCAGATCAGACAAGCGTTTGGCACTACAGGTATAGCCAAGGTGCCCATAGGCAAGTGTGCCACACAAACCACACAGACACACATTATATTTCATTTAGTGACCAAAAGATACTACAGGGAGAAGCCAGAATTAGGAGATCTGATTTCAAGCATACAACACCTGGCCACATTGTTAATATCATTGAACATTAACACTCTAGCCATACCGAAGCTGGGTTGTGGACTAGACGGATTAGACTGGAGGACTGTGAAACCAATCATTAAAACTTTACTTAAACCAACCGGTACCAAGGTGGTGGTGCACCATCTTCCATCCTAGGATGGAACTGTGGGAAATAAGAGACATGTTGTCGGGACGTGCGGGACGTCCAGATGAGGCTCAGTACCAACAATATGTTAGAGTAGGGAGATTAACTTTGAGAACATGGACTTGGCTATGGGGGGGAACATTTCTAGCCGCGGTGATAATAGGAGCGGTGGTGATATTTAGTGTAGGAAATCAGAAACAACCCAATAACGTGAACGTAACTTTGTGTCGGTGGGACGACAATCACACTGCCTGCAAAGAGGTGAGACCCGATGAGATCCACAGCTCTAACCCGCTAGTAAACGCGACCAAACCAGAGAAAATAGACTTTAAAGTAAGAAAACCAAGAGGAGCTGGAACCAGGCCAGTAGGACAGTCCAAGGACCGGTGTGTACGGACATACGGAGGTGTGGAATTGAGTTATAGAGATGGTACAGCCTCGAGCTGGACTTTTGACTTATGTGAGGTAGTGGACTGCGGGGGAGCCAATGCCTCATACAGAGGATGTGATTTGTACATATGTTGGACCAATCAAGTTAATGCGGGCTGTCATGGAAGGGGGAGTTTCTATAGTGCAGACTGGTGTCCTGGTTGGGGGTCGGTGATAAAGTACTCGGGGAGATGGAAACCGACATTAGGAGATAAGAAGGGTAACCCTTCCACGACCTCTTTGAGCAAATGGTGGGTCGATGTGTCGTTTCAGCGAGATTATCACGTGTCCCAAAATCCAGTGACTTTTTCTGTCAAATGGAATGGGCAGATATGGGGTAATAACAGACCGTTGTACTTCACCCTGGGGGTGGAACAATCAGGACGTGACATATGGGGAATAATTAAACTCAGCTATTTAGCCAAACCCAAGCCACTCAGCCCAGCAAAACCTGAGGCAAAAATAAAAGAGGTGGAGGATTCAGCAGACAAGTTCACTCTAACCACAGATTTCACTAAATTATCGTCCCAGCAGTTAATAGAATTAGCAACCGGTTACAGCGGCTCGAATTTGTGGTTGTCATGGCTAGAACAAAACAGTAGAGAAAATGGGTTAGAAGGTTGTGTGGCCTGTGCAGCGGCCCGACCCGCGTTAATGACCTCACCAGCCCCACTGAATCCTGAAACAGATCCAGTAGGATATCAGTGTATGTTGAATTTAACTAAGGTGAAAAGTATTGCGACCTCAAATTGTTCCAGCCTGGACAGTATTTTTCCGTACGTCAAAAATTTGGAAGGAGGTAACGCTCCTTTCGTGCCAGTAAAACTTAAAGGACAGTACCAATGTTTTAACTTGACCGAGAAAGACGCAATCATGAGTGTGGGAGAAATTGAACCAGATTGGTGTAACGCCACAACGAAGGTCCCGGGGATAGGGAGAGTAGCCCGGGCAGGGATCTGGTGGTACTGCGGAGGACACACTCTGTTGGCATTAATACCAGGAAAAGCTAAAGGAATCTGTGCTATGGTTAGACTAATCACACCAATAACAATGATAGGGCTGAGGGAAATCACACCGCAGCCTGCTACAGCCCAAGGGAGAAAGAAGCGTGATGCCTTTGATTTGTCCATAGGGTCACCAACATACATTGACTCCATAGGAGTGCCTCGGGGGGTTCCCAATGAATACAAGCTAGTTGATCAAATAGCTACGGGCTTTGAGAACATTCCAATTATATCAGCCTTGTTTCCAGTAACACCGAACAAGAATGTAGATAGGATCAACTTTGTCCATTACAATGTGCTGAGATTAACCAACCTAACGAGAGACGCAATAGAGGGGCTGAGCGAACAACTGAGAGCTACCTCATTGATGGCCGTACAAAACAGAATGGCTCTAGATATGCTCCTGGCGGAAAAAGGGGGTGTATGTTTCATGTTTGGCGACAACTGTTGTACCTTCATTCCCAATAACACCGCACCGGACGGGTCGGTGACCAGAGCTCTGGACGGACTGAAGGCTTTATCTAAGGAGATGCAGGAGGCCTCAGGTATCAGTAACCCCATGGAGGAGTGGTTCACGAAGGTGTTTGGGAAATGGAAGGCACTGATTATGTCCTTGTTTATGTCAGTAGCAGTGTTCATTGCAATTGTTGTTATTTGTGGATGTTGTTGTATACCATGTATCAGATCTCTCACCCAAAGGTTGATCACAGCCGCGATTGAGAAGGGGGATGCAAAGAACCCACCACCATACACCATGCCACTGATGGTGGAGGATGATGATGACATATCATCTGAAGAAGACGATTCTGTGTGAAAAACTTGTTGTTTTTGATTAATTATGCTTGCTTTGTAGGTATTGGCAGCGACAGCGACTGATGAAGAATGAAGACGCACCACACATTAGAGCACAACCAACAGCACATGAAAGCTGATTCACTAGCTTAAAAGTAATATGCATGACACATGGGCACATTAATAGAACGGGTCGAGGTGATCTCCCACCAGGCGGGACCTGGGTCTCGGGGACAACGTCAAGTCACGAGACCGTGGGAGATGAAGGGGGGCATCTCCGAATAGTCTGAAAGGTCTCGGCCCACGACTGGGGAGTGATCCAGAACCCACCAATCACATAAAAGAACACATAGACGTTGTACTAACTGACATAGTCACACTATGAATGTATACACATTTAGGGATTTTTATGATTGTCTTTCTTTTAATAAGTGCACTGGGCTAGATAGATTTTAGTATTAGACTAGAGTTAGACCAATGTTTTGGTCTAAAAGGGGGAATGTTGGAAAAAAGAAAATTAAAGGCTAATAACTTGATGTGTCAATTTAGTGTTTTTCAGGAAGACTGTGGGAAAGCAGGAGTAAGGAGGCCTCAGTGGCCTTGAGGAGAACAGAAGGGGCCTATTCAGTGCAGGATGTGTAGCAAGCAGTTTTTAGATAACCAGGCACACAGGCTGGGAGAAGAGGAGCAGGTGAATTTCCATGGAGAGCAGCCAGGATTGGGGAGTTATCGAAACTTAACAATTCGAAACTTATGGACAGAGAGTATGAAAGAAAGGACATCGCCCAGCACGGGGGGCTTTTCGCTTGGACACTGCTGAGATCCACTTGGGTTAGGTAGATTCCTAGGCAACTAGCACCAGTGCACTGAAGAGTTTGTACCACGTATACTTCTATTATATTGCATTCAATTATATTCTATATAAATCATTTTAAAAGAACTTTTGTTGTCGAGACTTTGCTTGGACCACTCAGTCAAAAACCAGTCGGTTCATCGGGGCGGTGTTGGGGCCCGTCTGGGTCGGAGAAGAAAATTCCCAACATATGTTACGCTCAAAACGCACGCTGTGTAATTAAGGAAGGTCCCTCGTCTCCCCTCGCGTCAGAAGAAGTTGAAACGAAACTACAAGCGGAACTTGGCGTTTTAAAACTTATTTAAAATAAGGGGAAATTTCCGCTGGAAATCGGCGAGCATTCCCACCAGCCCAAACAAGGTCCAAAACCCCTTATATCTTACACGAAATCTTCAATTTTTGGTAGGAACGTCTTCTCTCTCGTTACATTCACCCATCTCTGATTTGTTTTTCGGGTTTGTTGTTCCCGCTGTCAGCACTAATCTCGCGAGAACTGACACTCGGGCTACTGCAGGTTGACATAATAAGGCTCGCGACATAATTTATTTTGGAGAGGCATTTGAATGATTTTTAAGAAGTCTTACATTATAATACGGGAAATTTACGGGAAAATATTAATACGGGAGGACGACGGGAAAGAGGGGTAAAATATGGTAGTTTCCCAGCCAAAATGGGAGACTTGACAGGTATGTATTTGTAAAAAGAAATAATAATAATATAAACAAATCCTAAGAGAAAAAGCGGCAGAGTAGTAATGGAGAACAGATTGCTAAGAAGAGAAAAGGCTTACAGCACCTGGTATTCATTCCCAGGCACTTTTCCTTCCAAGTTCCTATTTCAGCGCTCAACACACCAATCATTGAGCGGCACCGTGCTCAACACACCAATCATTGAGCGCGAAGCCACGCTCAACCCACCAATCATTGAGAAGGCTCTGCTTAACCGCCCAATCGGCATCACCGCTGTTACTTCCCCGTAAGCCACCGTCTATTCAGCCAGGTAAGTCTAATCCTCTTAAATCTAGAACTGTATTTTGTATATATTTTAGCGTTTGTTAAACTATAATGTGCGCGTCAGTATATGCACACGAATGAGTAATACATTTGTCGCTACACGCGTATATTTTATATACGCTCAGTAACAGGCCCGTTGACAGTCTTGCTAGGGCCCGGGACAAGAAAGTTTAATGTGCCCCCCCCTTCCCCCGGCGCACGTCATTTGAATTTCGTCATTTGACAATCCTTCTGTTAGGTCATATAGTATATAATATAGCCACACATCAAAGCTGTTTCTGACAGCTGACTGGTTTATATTTGACGCGTCGCGAGCGGCGCGAGGGTTCGCGCGAAAATGACGTAATCGCAGTGGCACCGCCCGTGTGCGAGGGCCTCGCGCGCTGTCCATTCGCGAGGTCGTGCACCTCTTGACTTTTGTAACTTCGCGCGCGACGTGCTTCAGCGCAATGAACAAAGTCATGTTTGCAGGGTTCATACACCTTTATAATGTGGAATTAAATCACTTGTACTTCACTTTAAAGGTCCATTTCAATAATTTCCAGCACGTTAAACTTAATAAAGTTAAATATTTATACATATACTCGAAATAATTCGCTTTTTACCACATTATTTAATGGTTGTTTATTTTCAAAACGCCCAATCTTAACGTCTTCACGAGAACTGTTCAGTCAGACAGCTATTTGTTGTGAAACGAAGTAGTTACAATTTCAAGCATTTTCAAGTACTTTAGCCTAAATTCCAGCACTTTTCAAACCTGGAACACAATGCAACATTAAAATTCGTCAGGTAAATGTTTTCCTTTCTTTTCTGCGCTCCAGATTTCTGTATTTACTTTAACTATCCACCACTGTATTTCCCGCTGTTGTGCGGGTACCAGCCGGTTACGCGGTGCTGGATCAAACCATTTTCAGTGGGATGCGGGGGTGTATGCACTTAATGGAAAATATGCAGATAGGTAAAAAAAACATATAGATTTTAGCCATTGAGTTTATTTTGAGTACAGAATTTTATATTAATGAAAGATTTCAAGATTATTTAAAAATTATAGACTTTAAATAAAAAATAAATTGCTGGGCTCTTTGATGGGCCCCCCTGGCCCTGGGGCCCGGGACAACAGACCCGGTTGTCCCCCCCTGTCGACGGGGCTGCTCAGTAATATTACCGTTATCTGATTTATGCACATTCTGTCACTTTCATTAGCTCAACTAATAATTTTTGTCATCTTTGTCAACTTTTCACTTAACGCGAATCTCATGATTTTCAGTCTATTTTTTATCCTTAGTTACCTTGGTTACCTCAAAACTAAAAATCTCCCTCTCTATTAAACCAGGGATAAACCAGGATGAAATAGAATTTTGTATAGCCACATATTGGAAAGATGAATACATATTTGCTTATATTGTATGTTATGTTTTGTTAGGGTAAACATGGAGAAGAAGGTTCACGAGTGCACTGTTTGCAACAAGACTTTCACTGAGAGGTCTAACCTCACTAGACACATGAAGCTTCATGTTCCAAAAGAGAATGAGTGTGATGTGTGTGGTAAAAGCTTCACTTTTAAACAACAGTTGGCCTCTCACCTGAAGCAACATCCACACATTCCTCTCTATAGACAGGGAGAGGCCAAGCTGCTGTGCTCACATGCAGCTTATTATTATACCTGTTAATGCCTTTAATAAAAATATTGTTTCTACTCTTGGTTTTTGTAAATCTGTTATTTCCAGTATTTACATTTGTAAGGGTATACGAGGTTGCTGATCTTTAATCTGTTGTATGCCAGGTGCAATAATGATTTTTAAGCTTCTTAACACAATAATAAAGGCAATATCACAGGTGAAGAGGACAGAATAGAGGACAGAATATCTAAGTGAAAAGGTTCTTAAATATAAAATGAATTATATTTTTTAAAAGAATTCTGGAATTATGTGCAAAGTGCCACAAACTCACCTCACACAGGTAAAAACCCACACAGACACACACAGAGTCATGTATCAGAGTTTTTCCAATGTTTAATATGAACAGAATGGTTCTTATACCTCACACACACACACACACACACACACACACACACGTGTTCTGCTGAGGCAATTGGCCACAAATCTGCCAGATTTGCCAGGAAGGCATTAAAAAATAGGACATTTTAACGCATTTAACGGAGACACTTTTGCACCGTGGAATGTTTCTCAGTGCGCGAGTTCCGGGCATACAGATTATGGACACACAATAAGATGATCATGATGGAGATGACTGAAGAGGCTACGCTTGTGGATGGGAAATTTAAATATAAGAAACTTTCAGATGGAAGTACAAACAAAAATAGTGTTATTTACACTTTATGTAGGAAGGAGTTCGCTTATCACAGGAGCACTTCCACCCTTCGTTACCACCTCAACGCAAAACATGTTGCGGCTAAAGCTGGGCGTACACTGTGCGATATTTTAAATAGTGTACTCAGCTCCAGCTCAAACTGTACGACTAAATCGCAGGGAGAGTCGGCTCGTGGAGCTGCTTCAACAGTGCGATACTCTCACGAGGAGCGATTTGAATTTCAAACATGTTTGATGTTCTTGCGACGCTGCGATTTCTGATCGGGAGTTGGTCGTGAGGTGTGAATCGTTCCTCGTTTACCTGTGTAAACTATACGATGCACGACAGGCGATTGAGCCGAAACGAGTGAAAAATCGGCTGAAAATGGGCCAAAAATCGCACAGTGTACGCCCAGCTTAACGCGCAGGTCAGTAATGATAACTTAGCTGCTAAATGTATTCCTAGTACGATAGGGTGACCAAACGTCCGTAATTCACATCCTGTGAGGAAACGTCCTGGTTTTTAAATGACCTTCATTGGACCATTAAGACTGGGGGGAATCTCCCTATGTCTGAAAACTTGTCTGCCTAATTCTCAAAATAGATTACGTCAGACACTCTGCCTCTAGTGCACTTGATCTGACCTTTTTTTCTGTTTTGCACATCTCGCACATGCTGACGACTTGTTTTCAACTTAAAACATATTCTTTGAACTTGCACAGGTGTTCAAATTCTGTGAAACATCCTGATTGTCTTTTGCAGAGAGCACACTAATATGCTGCTTAACTCTTGTAATGCCCCCTCCAAAATTATGAATATACTTTTGTAATTTAATGCACCTTATGCAGCATTCATATCTAACTTTAATATCAAGTTTACTGGTAAGCAAAATATATTGTTGCTAATGTTACTGCTAAGCAAAAACTCATTATCTCAACAAGTCACACCTGACAACATAGACGACATGCCTGCTTAAGGCATTCAGAATAGGAGAAAACAACGTACGTGTTAGAAATTGCGTTTTCTGTTTTTTATTTCATTTGCTTTAATCTCCTCTTACTCTCTGCAAGGTGGAAT
This sequence comes from Brachyhypopomus gauderio, assembly GCF_052324685.1. NCBI lineage: Eukaryota > Metazoa > Chordata > Actinopteri > Gymnotiformes > Hypopomidae > Brachyhypopomus > Brachyhypopomus gauderio. The sequence continues at coordinate 5,141,538 of NC_135211.1, read as the reverse complement.
GTGGTTATTTAGCTCTGTAGACACATAACTAGAGCACAACATGCCTTACTGGTAAAATCATATGAAGTTTATTTGAAGGGATAATTATGCAATATTTCGCTACATGGTACATTTACAGGTTTACTGATGTACAACAGCATAACGTGAACTAGCTAACCTAGCTATCCATCCACATGTTGAGTGAATAAATAGGCTACTACTCAAGCTGTTTACAAGAATATAAAGGATAAAAGAGTTTGTAGTGGACAGACCCAATTTTAGGGTTCGTACGGCTGCTTGAAATTACTTGAATTTTAATGTTGCATTTTCCAGATTTAAAAGTGCTGGATTTTAGCTGAAGCATTTGAAAATGCTTGAAATGAACTGTGTTTCGTTCCACAACAAATAGCGATCTGACTCAATGGTTCGCCTGTATTACGTTACAAACATATAAGTTACAAATACATAAGTGTGAGGGAAATTATGCCGTTTTGCTCATGTCATTTAAGATTACAAAAGAACATTATGATTTAGTAGGCTACATGTCCTTCTGATTAGCAGATGTAGTGATTCAGTATGTAATCATGTCCTTGTGTGTGTGTGTTGTAACCGGCATCAGAGGAATGCGCAGAGACAGAAAGCCTGCTCGTTTGTACTGTTAAAATTAACTTTTGTGCTTTTATGGTTTTTTGAATATAACCGGTTCTTTTTCATACATTATTTAAAACTATGGCAAACAAGCAGAGAAAATGAAACTTTCTGTCGAGAGAACTATAGCCTGCTGTTTTCAATAGCTCGAGGAAGTTCCTCACATTCAGAAAAAAAACAAAACAAAAAACTGTAGTCAAGTCAAAAATAAGGGGACAGAACTAAGAAAGGAAAAGGGTTAAGACTGGTGGAGGTCAAATGTCCACAAGTTCCCTTACTGTTGAGGAGGATAAGACACTGGAGATACTGGGCCCCACAGCTACTGAAGGGATACCAGGGGATTTGATACAGGAGTATATAGCTTCTATATATATAAATCTATATTTAGATATGTCAGCTTAGCTTAGTCCGTGGGCATCACCAACAGTCTGCAGAAGCCCACCTGGCATAAAATCAGAGGCGGTCTTTGCATAGAGGCATGGCTAGGCAACTGCCTTGGGCCCCTCCAACTGCAGCCCACTGTAGGGGCCCCCTGATTAGCTAAATTATTTCTCGCATATTAATGTTGATGGGCCCCCTAGCTAAATTTGCCTTGAGCCCCCAAATTGCTAAGTCCGCCACTGCATAAAATCGGAGGGCTGTCAGTAACTGCATCGTGGGGCTAAGGGCAAAATTCTGCATTCAGGCGAACTGAATACGTGGCTTCGTGGATTACGTCGTCTTCTTAAATTATATCTTCTATTCAAAGCCAATACTCTGAAGAGCTGCCATGTTCATCACACAAGCACAATTGCTAGCCTTAATCCAAGATACTTATATGTGCTGCCGATTAATCGATCCATTTTATTGGTCAAGTTAAAACAAGCTTAATATGCCAACTTGTATCCACTTCTTAGCAAAGAATACATGAATTGTGAAAGTTTGAAACGCTAGTAACTGCATGATGATGAATGGAGAGATTTAATTAAATATTGGGAACATATCAACTAATGCTAAATAATTCAAAGTAGTACATTTGATTTTTGTTGACACAATGTGGTATATGCGATGTAATTACTTCAAAAGAAAATAGGCTACTAGGCTAATTATACACATAAACGCAAATGTTGTAATGCCGTGATTAAAACCAGCGCGAGTGAAGTTAGCGCCTCTATCCTTTTTGAGGTAGAACTGCACGTGAGCTTCGAGTTCAGAAGTGAGTTACGAATGGGTCCGGAGATTCTTAAGTTACGAACGACTAAGAATGACGTAAGTTACGAAGAGTTTCGGGAAACACTCGTAAATTTAAGAATATTCGTAAGTACGAGGTTACAAAGTACTTAGAGTTACGAACGTTTCAGGAAACCCACCCCTGTTCATTTACTGGACTTTAAAACAATTGCAACATATTTATTTCACAACCCAAGCATTTTATCTCTATGCATATGAAATCTCAAAACATCAGTACTTATCGCAGAACATGACCACAATGTGACTTTCAGGGCAGTATGGGGCCTTATGCGGCAGGGGTGTGGGGGGCTACCTCGGCCTTCTCCAAGTCCAGGTGTTTGCTGATGGTGGAGACCAGGCAGCACAGACACTCCAGACTCTCCTCAACTTGCTTCTTCAGTAGCTTCACCACACAACCATGCATGGTGGACTCTGACAGCATCTTCAGCTTGAACAGCTCACCAAATGAATATGATGTTGCCAAGGGAACGGTGGCGAGCCTTGTCCTTGACCTCGTCCTTCAGCCTCTGACCCTCCTCTTCTTGGGCGGAGACAACAAACAGGAAGTCAGGTCAGACACTGAGCAGTGACTTATTGTGTAATAACGAGGGCTGTGTGTACTGTGCGTCTCAGGTATTACAGTTAAGTTCTGATTGGGCTCATCATCACATTTAGACCTAAAGGTGCTACTCAGTCATGGTTTTAAGTAGAAATGGATGGGCCTGGGCCATACAAAACCCTAGTGCCCTGCAGAACTAATAGTGGGGTTTTCACCACAACACAATGTTGGCCCTGATCTTCTTCTCAGACAGTGAGTGTAGTGCTGAGCTACAACCAATGAGAACACAAGAAAGGGAATGAGGGGAAACCCTGCTGAGGTGTGGTACAGCATCCACACATGTTCCTGCTTTACCTTCATTCATATTATACACTAATGTTATACATATACATTGTTGTCTGTAGTTTGTTGTTGTTCTCAGATACTTCCAATTCACAATGACACCACTAAAAATAGACCAGGATAGATCCAGCAGGGCTGATATTTTACTGGATCTATGACAGTGAGTCTGAAACACCTGAACTCAATCATTACAGGTGTCCATATACTTTTGGACATAGTGTGTGTGTTTGTGTGTACCTTATCCAGGACCACAGTGCATGGTTTATTCATGCTGGCACTGATGAACTGGAGCCCCAGCAGAAACTCTCGGACATATTTCTTCTTCTCTTCTGGGTTCAGGGGATCAGGGAGGACCAGATCAGTAACACAGTACACAAACATACCAACAACCAACCAAGCTTAACACCAACCTATTAGCTTTGTAAAATTTGTAAGACAAAAGCCAACATTTTTTAACTCAATAACGTGATTAACATTTAATTTATTTAATTACAGGTATTTGAAACTTTAGCATGTTGGGATGAAGTACATTTTTGTGGCACTGATACAAGGACATAAGATCACCGATATCTTCAGCTACCATTAGCTAGCATTAACTAGCATTAGCTAATCACGTGTCATGTGGCAAGAGGGAAGTCTCAAACATTCTTGCTTTGTAAAACATATTTTTCCTCCTATGACCAAGTGTAGCAAACTCTCTTTTTTCCTCCTACCCTCTTTGTACTGCTCTGTGGGCATGGCTGGAGTGGGGTCCTGTGGTCGGATTTTGGAGCTTGTGGCTTCTGGCTGTGGGGGTGTTGATCAGAAGTCTGGAGGGGGTCAGTCAACCATGGATAAAAGCCAATGCCTACACAGGTGTCCATAGGCAAAGGTGAACCTCCCTAAAACCCTCGACAGTTACACAGCACAATCAAGTGAAACTCTGGGCACCATCTAATATGGTCTTGGTTCTACCCTTCTGGGACTACACTGACACTACAGCCTTAAGTACTGAATTATCTCTCACTGAAAGTCAGATTTTTTTTGTTTGCATAGTCTTTTCAGTGTGGTAATAGTTTTAATAGATCCCTAACTCAAACTGACTTCCATGTACCAATAAGAAATATACTCCAACCCCACCATCATAGGGAGTTTTTCCTTGCCACTGTCGCCTTTGGCTTGCTCATTAGGGATCTGGACCCATACGATTGTAAAGCTGCTTTGTGACAACATGTGTTGTGAAAAGCGCTATATTAATAAATTTGACTTTGACTTTGACTAATGGGATGGCTCATGAATATTCATGTTGCTGCTTTAAAACGTGCTTTGAGCATATATCAGCAATACCACTGTTCCTTCCCCAACGTAGTTGAATAACTTGTTCGCTGGACTTCTAACATGCTGTTGTTGACAGTTTAATAGTTTAAGGACTAAAAAAAGATCAGGCGGAGTGGAGATGTACCTAATGCATTACAATGTGATGAATTCATAGTTGTCTGTGTAAAGTAGGATATCTTTTCTATAACTGTATAAAACTGTTACCATAATGTTGTTTTATAAGAATTTTAGCTAAATTGTCAAAACAAGTCCACAACACACCTGGAAGGAGAAAATATTTGTGGTACAGCCCAGTTCAGAATGAGGTGTCTGCTTCAGCCAGGAAGCCAGTATGCTTTAGTGTTACTTGTGGGGGTGCAGAGGCTGTGTCCTCCAGAAATCATCTCCTCTGTGATGTCTCTCCCACCCTGATTAGGGTCTTGAATCCTTATCTAAAGGTGGGGAGGGAGAGAGAGAGAGAGAGAGAGAGAGAGAGAGAGAGAGAGAGAGAGAGAGAGAGAGAGAGAGAGAGAGAGAGAGAGAGTCAGAGAGAGCCCTTCATTAATGATCAGTAATATTTTTTAAGATTATATATGTATATGTACGCATGTGTAACAGTGCAGCGAGGGGAAACAGGTTCAAGTGAGAGTCAAAGTTCATGCAACAAACCCAACCAGGTGTTGCATTACTCTTTGAAGTGTCAGTTACTGGATATTGTCAATAATGATCCCCCAATAATAACCCTCACCCACCTACAAATCAAACTCAACATACAAGACCACCTCAATAAAAGAAGCACTGTTAATACAGCAGCAGTATAACACCTGATTGTAATATCAGAGGTTTAGAGGCATCCTAATTACTGAAGTCACTTCACTGCAGTGTCAGCCCTGTAGACATTAAGTCTTCAGTGCAATAGTCATGGTATAACAAATTGACAAAGACCATCATTGGAGCTACAGAAAACTCCACCATATAACATTATGATTCACAAGACTACATGTCAGCACCATCTTATTGAAGTCCACAGGTTCTGCAGAATCATAACGTCCAACACTTGCTGAGCATCACCAGAGAAGTTTATGACAAGACTCACATTGGCACCTTGTCTGTCGCCATAGAGACTGAAGACGGTGGCAATTGAATTACCTGTTTATAATAAATTACCTGTTTGCGTCCCCATTTGGTGGGGGTGGCTGGTTGCTGTGGGGGCAGAGCCTGCTGTTGCAGGGGGACAAGGATCATGACCAGGGGCTGGGCGGGGTAGTACATGAACTGGGGCTGGGCGGGGTATTATGCTCCAGATACAACACATGATGAGAACTGAACATTAGCGCACATGCACCAGCTTTGACACACAAAAACACTTTTGCCTTCAGATGGTACTATTCACAGAAAGACACAACGGTTTGTGGGCATACCGACAGTGCCAGACACTTTCATACATAAGTAACAATTAGACATTCAGACAGACGGTCCATTCAGCGCTCCATACTCCGCCCCATGCTCCGTTATGATATAACATATCTGCCGTGTTTAAAATTAATAACATAAAACGGTTAACTAGTGTGTCGTGAAGAACACAAATAAATAACAGCGGTTACAAGATTGACTTTGCAGATAGCTAAGCTAGCTAGCGTGCTAGCCCGTTTCCACGGGCCTTGAATCCCAGTCTGGTTGACGTGTCACCCCAGTAAAACCACCTTCCACAAAGTCTAATCAGCTAAAACGTATAATATGTACAATAACACAACAGCGCTGGGATTGTAAAATGTGGAAGTAGCTTGCTACAGTAGGTTAAGTATACTTAATCTATACTTAATTATTTTGTTAGCTAGGATCCAGAGTTCCAGGCTGTCCAGGCGTAGTAAACACTCTCAAATCTCCTCTACGGTGTTATCATTTAATACATTTTCTAGCTTAGCTGATCATATAATATACAAAACACAGAACTTAAAAGTAAACTATCTTAACACTTCAATGCTCTGATGAAGTAAATGCCAAAAGAATTGATGCAAGCTCCGCTGTCTTCACCTGTGCGTTGTCCCACCTGCTCAGATTAATGTTTTCTGCCCAGCCAACCTGCTAACAGAAGATATAGAGATAAAATCCTACCGCTCCTAATGCAGGAGATCTATATGTAACTATATATAATGTACACATTTACTGCAAAATGTGTTTCTTCTAAGTTGACTGAGCAATGAAACAATGCGGACTAACGTAGTACTAATAGGGTTGGTCACTCGGACCTTCATACAACTGATGACCGCGCTGAAAACCGCTCTGAAAACGCCGTTTTACGGCGCTTTTGTGTCCATCCAAACGCGTTAAACGGCGTTTTGTAGTTTGCCAATGAGCAATAGAGTTTAACTTTATCGACCAAGCGATCGCTGCTTAATAATTCGTCCAGAAACGCTTCCGTTGAGTTGTGACTGGATTTCGTTTCTGAATGTGCAGCGTTTCCTAAATAGTGTAGCTACGCGATGTCACTTTCCGAAAACGCTTTTTGGTTGCATCGTACAGGTTTAGTCTTCTTGCAGTTCATTTATCACAAAATTTATATGCATCAACTTCAAATCTTTGTCAATGATTTCACTTAATTTTCTTATAAATTCAAGGTGATCGCTTGCATTTGGTTAAATATGGTTAGCTAGTAAACATCATATCTTAGTGAGTTTGTCTTATCTTAGTAAGTTTTACGATATACGAATAATGTATGAGGTGAATATTTAAACAGTTAAGCACTCTTGTTAATCATAAACCGATCAGCATCTGGAGCTAATAATTGGATAGAACTGTATATCTGCATCTGAAGTCAGCGCATATAATTTTAATTAAACTACAGATAGAAAATAGATCTATACATGTTTTATCGTAAGGGGTCACAAAATTCAGTGTTAATGATTGTGTTTCTTTGTATATTATTTCAGGCTTCTTCACCCCCAGGAAACGCGTAAAAAGCCTTGAAATGCACACATCGCAGATGTGGAAGATTTTCTCATATCAAATTAAAAATGAAACGTGTTTACAGCCAATCATTTGTTATATGTTCATTCTATTCCACATTTAGTGCCACAATGTATTAAATCAATACAATTTCAATAGTTTTACCAGTAATAAAGCTAGCCCTATAACCGATTAAAAACACACAGTGGCTCATGTTAAAAAATCCAAAAGTGAACGGTGTTCTGTCAGTTTGCCATGTTTTGTTAAAATGTCTTGCAGTGCACAAAGCAGATGTTTTGTGAAGTGTAGAAGGTTTAAGCAGCTGTTTCGAATGTTCAATAAATAAAATAATTTTGTCTTTGGAGCTCAATAATTGCAAAAATAAAAAAGGAATACAAATACTGTGTGTGCGAGTGTGTGAGAGAGAGAAAGATCGAGAAAGAGAAAGATCGAGAAAGATCGAGAGAGAGTTACGTCATTATACGTGTATGACGTCATCGAAACGGCTCTATAAAAGGCCCAGCTGTCGCCATTGATACAACCATTACGGTCAGGACGCGAACTGGACACAGCGAGTGACAGATTACTATTGTCATTTCTACATTATTATCAAGGTCTTCATTCTCCAATATCAAAGGTAGGTCTAAAAATTCTTAAGGTAAACCAGTGGGACACTGCTAGGCTATATGATAAGATTGTGTAAAATATTTCCATTATAAGAAGCTTGGAGAGTATACACAGAGTAGAGTATGTATGCTCCTGTACAGTATGTAACCGCCTTAGAAGTGAAACTGGATATCCGTTAATGTATTAATAAATTGTTTAAAATATGTACCTATGTGTGGTGGCGGCACGACTGCCGAGCTGTGGGCGGCCCCCGGTCGTTGGTCCTACCCACCCTGCTGGGCAACCGGCCAGTTCAACTGGCCCGCCTGCAGGCGGTGTGAGCCGATCTGAGCGGTGGATTCGTCCCCCTCGCCGGTTGGACGTTTTTGTGAATTCTGGGGGGGCGTGTGTAGCGACTACTACTGAATTCCCTAACGGACAGGCACTTGGCCACTCAAGGCTTCTTAGCCCTTTAAGTGACACTGGGGGAGGTCTAATATTATTTTCTTAAATAAGATATGTACTATGCATTTAGTGGAATACTGATCAATATATATTATTATATGGCTGGAAAAGCCCTATATTGTTATCACACTTCTTCCACACATTTGTGCGTTTAATACAGCACAAAGCGCTTAACGTACAGACTCCGTTCAACCTGCGTTTCGAAGGTCTCGATGCTGTGATTTGTGCTATGTGGTTTTTGAGTCGATAGTACGGTGGCTCTGAAAGCCCATCGCGATGCAAGCGGAAAACGCGCTGCAAATGCTTTAAAATGACAACACGTGCGCTACATTTCGGAAACGCGCTGCAAATTCAGTAACGCTGCAAAACCTGCCACAACACAACGGAAGTGTTTCTGGTCGAATTAATTTTTTGCAGGGACTCTGCACGTTTTTAGCCATAACCAACAGTTGTGTTATACAGTTTCTCATTACGTTGAACGGGATTTAAGGTCTTTATGTGTAGTTGGCTAGCTACATTTAAAGAGCGTTAATAATTCCCCAAGCTAGCTATTTAGAAATTAATTTGTGTTAAATGGGATTTTTAAATCAGGGTTTTTAAGCTTTGGTTTCTGTCTAAATACCTAGCTAGCGAGCTACATTTAAGGAGCATTTGATGATGATGATGATGATGATGATGAGCTAAATGATGCAGCATGTATCAAAACGATTCACAACTAAAATCAAGAGTTGTTAGACTGTAATCACTTTCATACACACTGCACACCTTCATGCACACGCACAGACACATACCCAAAGAGGTGTTCTTCAATTACAGACACACATTATGCACACACATTACATTACATTAGGGCACACCTTTTCAAGCCCTATGTATGATTAGGAAATGCTAATCTAGTTATTGATCTGTACTTCTTGTACTGTTTAAAACTCTGAATTTATGTGTTCAGATTAAGGGAATGTTACATTCATTAGGTCAAATTTAGAGATATAATTTAGTGTGTATTAGTAAACTAAAATGTAAGGTATTTTGTGTTATTTTTCAGTCATAATGATGAATATGAGTAAAGAAAAAAGCAGCCACCACTTCCCTGTAATTGCTGCAGTGCCACAGAGGAAGAGGAAGGAACGCCCGGTCTCCCAGAACTTAATCATGTTTGGCAAGGCCTTAAGATTGCCACCACTGGTGAACACTCCTGGAAATCAGGGTGGCAGAACAAGGCATCTTCCTTTCGTCCAAGACAAGCAGCATACTATGTTCCCTCCCCTGGTCAGCAGGAACAATAAGACTCCAGACATTTCTGGGCAATTTGTCGTTCACAACAAGCTGCCCTCAAAGATTGTAAAATCCTCCAAGTCTGGTGGGACCCAGAACATGAGGGACGTCCCAGTAATGGTGGAGGACAAGCCCAGACAACCAACCTGCCTCCCTCCACTGCTCATCAGGAGGGCAGCTCTGCATAAGGCAGAGCGTAGAGCTGTGAGCTCAGCTCCACCTCGTCCCTCCCGGGTGCTGCAGCTCAACAAGGACCCTGTGCCCCTGGACCACCGACCCTGGCGGTAAACTCCAGAGGCAGGTCAAGTGCCAGGCTGGACAGACTGTCTCCAAGCAGCCTGGAGACAAAGGAACATGGAGCACAAAGCTCATCCATCTGGATGTGCCAAGCCCTGTTCCTATAGTGGTCTCTGGACTTCAAGGTGCGCAGGTCCTGGTGTCCCAGACCCCAAGGAAGGGAAGTTCAGAGGGTCAAGGTAAGAGTCACAACATTACTATATCAAATACACTCACTGACTGCTTTGTGATTTTTATTTTTTTTTTACTAAACACTTTGTACAGTTATAGGTATACATGTTGTGTCCTGCTGCAACCCAATCCTGATTGTTAGGGTGTTTTCTTAATTCACTGTGTTCTTTTCCACACCAGGGTGCTCTACAGCCTGCACAGGTGAAATGAAGGTGCTGCACCTGCTCATCAACCTGATATCGTCTGACATCCAGCATTACACATACTGGCATATCAGTTCTTCGTAATTATCTTTAAATAAAAGCATTTTAAATGTGTGCATGTATCCTAACAATTTCCTTGTCTCACACACACACAGTTCTGTACAACACACATTACATTTAGTTTCAGTAATCAAGTTCCAGTTGAGACTGTTGGTGGCTCCTGTCAACTGATTCAGTAATATCCACTACATAAATACTGAGTAGAGACCATCACACTGACATGTGAATGAGCAGGAGAGAGTGTAACATACTGACACAGGGGGGCAATAGAGTTCACTGCTCTTCTGAAAAAAAAAATGGCCAAGGTCCCTGGAGGGATTATTGTGATTAAGTGACTCCTACAGTCAGATGTTCATTTACATGTAAATGCCATGTAATACTGGATCTCCACAACCAGTAAAATAGACTTTCAATTATTCCTGTTCATCTTAATTATGTATTCACCTTCATCTAAGGAATCAAATGCCTCAGGGTTTCAAGCTCCCTTATATTCTTCACCATTATCTACAATCTGAAACACTTAGCCTATGTCAACTTTAGACACATTTGCTATCTGTGATTTAAAGACTTGACCAACTGGTTATTTGGTTTAGAAGTGGTTTGTAGGCCAAACCTTTTTATGTTCATTCTGTTTTAGTTTATTTTAAATATTGTGAGGCCTTCACGTGCCTGTATGACCTTCATACAATGCCTGGGGTCCTGATGAGGCTCCTGGGGAATCTCCTCCCAGACCTGGACTAAAGCGTCAGTCAACTAATGGACAGTCTGTGGTGCAACATGCCGTTGGTGAATGGAATGAGACATGATGTCCCAGATGTGCTCAATTGGATTCAGGTCTGGGGAACGGGCAGGCCAGCCCATAGCATCAATGCCTTTATCATGCAGGAACTGCTGACACACTTCAGCTTCTGTCACGTCTGTCACATGCTCTGTGTGAAGCTGCTCTCATCCGTGAAGAGCACAGGGCGCCACTGGTGAATCTGCCAATCATGGTGTTTTCTGGCTGTAAGCACAAGCCCCACTTGTGGACGTCATGCCCTCATACCACCCTCATGGAGTCTGTTTCTGACTGTTTCTGTTTGAGCAGAAACATGGATATTAATGGCCTGCTGTAGGTCGTTTTGCAGGGCTCTTGCATTGCTCTTCCTGTTCCTCCTTGCACAAAGGAGGAGTTAGCGGTCCTGCTGCTGGGTTGTTGCCCTCCTACGGCCCCCTCCGTGTCTCCTGGTGTACTGGCCTATCTCCTGGTATCTGCTCCATGCTGTGATGACAGACACAGGAAACCTTCTTGCCACAGCTCGCATTGACGTGCCATCCTGGATGAGCTGCACTACCTGAGAAACCATCACCAGTAGGGGAGGAGCTAATGAGGAGAGGTATACCATCATCAGTAGGGGAGGAGCTAATGAGGAGAGGTATACCATCATCAGTAGGGGAGGAGCTAATGAGGAGAGTTATACCATCATCAGTAGGGGATGAGTTAATGAGGACAGATAGAATGTCATCATTAAATATATTTTCTAGTTCAGTTTCCTTCTAACTATTCTTAACATTAAAAGATCATTGTAAAATCATTTGATGGGTTAATGTATTCATATGTGAAAGTACCTTTGGGTCAGTTTATTATAGGTTTGTACTATGCACTAACAATATTGAACCTGCTTGCATTCAGCCATCTACAAACTGACAAATTCCAACAACCAATTATACACTATTTAATTTATACACATAAATAAAATAGTAAATACACTCTGCTGTATTTAATTACACAGATCAGGCATTGTTAAATAATAAAATATGCTTTGCTGTTTTGCTTACTATATAATATTTGTTTAATAACACTGACTGCAGATATCAATCAAGAAACAGACTGTAAGAACCACCGGCCTGTGTCATACTCTGGGTGGCGCTATTTCATACATATGTACATACATAAATATCGATTTAGAGTTGATTTTATTTCATTCATTGTGTTAATTGAGAAAAACAAACTATTAACATTTCTACAAACACATCTATAAACACATCAATTAACACATCTTCTGTTTTCTAAACCATTCTTACTTTGCATTTCCCCACACCTGCCTAAAACCTTAACCTAAACCTTAATATAAACATATTATATTGTGTATATATTGAATAATATATAAAACAAATGACTAGTCCATGAATTCAGAAGACTTCATACTTGCAAATCCTCCTTTATAAGTCTGGGGTTATTTTTTACTCTGTACCTGATAAAGTTAATGAAGTTATCTAAGTTAGTAAAGTAGGGATTTTCCACTGTTCTCTCCTCCAGTTCAGGAAAAGTCCAGTTTCAACACCAGTCCAGTTTAGACTGGAGGATCTTCAGAGACTCAGTGGAGGTCTGTTTATACACATCACTGATTATCTACGGAAGATCACATCTGAATAAAACATCACTGATTTACTGAAGACGCAATCACACAGAACAGTGCCAAAGTCACACAGGACAGTGACACAGTCACACATGACAGTGACACAATCACACATGACAGTGACACAATCACACAGGACAGTTACAGAATCACACAGGATAGTTACAGACACACAGCATATCTGGACACCGTCAGTCACCCAGCACAGGAAATACATACAGAGTCAAATAGGGGTCCATTGTCAGCTGTGCAAGCGCTATACTATATGCACGCACTATATATGACTGAAGCACTCAGTCAGATGGGAGCATGCTCACAATGGAAGCAGATGAGGTGTCATAGCAACACAAGATCAACCACTAAGCACTAGGTCGACCCTTTAACCAATGAGGAACCAGAAATGCTCTGGTAGTAGAACTGTAGATATTTGATCCCAGCTGGCCGTGGGGAATGATTACAGGAGACGCCCATAACCTCAACCCCAAAACTCCTATTGAGGAGATCAAAGCATCATCCTCAAGGTGACCAAGCCAGTGTGCTACCAGCACAGAGAACCTCAATGAATAAATATGTCAGGGGAAAGGGCTGACATAATTAAAACTGTTAAAAACGTCTCTTCCAACTAAGGAAGAGTGATGAGGACACAAGAGTGTGAAGACAGAGCTCAAGACTGTAGAGAGGAGGAATAGAAGCAGTGGCAGAGTGTAACCTACTTTAGCAGTTTAAGAGTGAATTACAGTATAAGATAGTTTAACAGGTAATAAACCACGGCCAGAATCAGAAGATTACCAAATTCGTAAGGAGCCAATTGGTTGAGCAACAATAATGACCCAGACACAGAACTAAATGTAACATGAAAATACTGTAATTGAATATAACACAACAAAGCATATAAAATCTGTACAATATTATAAAGCAATTCTCAAGTAAACAAAATGTGTGTGCACGGAAAATCAAAAAGTATGAACTGTTCGTTGGGATCCTTCAAAAAATAAAAATTGTTGCAGTAGCAGGTGCACCTGATTCTATATGTTCATGAATGTGAGTGTGTGAAAAGAGGTACGGTATATCTTGTTATCTGGGTCTCTCCTTCAAAGATCCTGGCTCGCCATCTACAGAAATCGGGATCACCTGATCCTCAAATGATCCTGTTCTCGAATGATCTTGTCCTCTCAAAAAACCTGACCGTTGTTCTACATTTCTAGGCCAAGCACGCTGACATCAGGGCTGCAGCGACTCGCAAAATGGACGGCAGTGATTAACCGACGTAACTCGTGTCTTTCACTCAGTCATTCGACTCCCGACTCTCAAATAAGTAGATAAGTGCAAGGTTTCCACTTCCTTCTAGTTCAGAGTAATATATATATTTTTTATCTTTACCAACGTATTAGAAACGCAGCTTCTTCCACTACCGCACTAGAACCGGAAAAGGATGAGAAAAAGCGCGGAAACAGCTCACCTGCTCCACATCTCTAAGCTGATTGGCTAACCACACCTCGTGATTAGATTGATGTATAATTATAAATAAACTCTGCCGACGTGAATAAATGAAATAGAATTATTTATACAAATTATTATATATGAATTCTTATTATATAATGTATATAAATCTATTGATCTGTTAAATTATTTGTCTCTTTTCCCACCTGGGTTACAAGAGCAAGACTTTGTTTTCAAAGGGTGGCCAAAGGGTGAGCAAGGCTTTATCAGAGGGGTCCATATACAAATGATGGACGAAAGGAAACAAACATTTTCTCACACACACTCAAATTAAAATTGTTTATTTAACAAAAACTTGCCATGTCCAAACAAGATGTTAAACGACACCATGGAACAGTGAACATGTAAATGTAAACTCAGAGCCCAGAATATGACTAAAAACTAATTCTCAAAAATAAATCAATAAAACTTAATATGACATAGCCTACTAGGGTTGCCACCCTTCACAAATTAAAATAAGACACGCTCACCACAGGCCGTGACCAACATGACCCAAGGTGCCAGACTCGCATTTAATGTTGTGTTTTTTTGTAAAGGGGTGATAAAGAAAGCAATTCAATACTTTTTTTTTACTTTACAAAAAATAAAGTGCAATGAACTTTTAAAATATAAACTAAAGAAGTTGAGAACTGAATGTAACGGTATATAACTTAAAATAAAAAAGGTGTAAATGTGTGCAAATATGTAAACATTTTTGTAAGAGTTACATCCTGCAGACTCTCTATGTGAACCCTGGGGACATTTTTACCTAAAGAGGAAACGCTTTCATTATGGGGACGTGGTGCAGTGTCGGTGTAGCAGAAGACATTTTTTCAGAGGAGCGTGACAGGTGTGTGGCGTGACGTCTGTTGCTAGGAAACGGTGACAGCAGCGCCAGCAGGTCACACTGTCCATAGCAGGCCGGGGGTCCTAAGAGGATCCACCACCATTCTGCTGCCCTTAGTATTCCCTGTATTTTATTTTATGTTTAATTGTTACATTGTTGTGTGTGTGACAGAGATGAGCGTCCCGTATCAATTCAATAATTTAAGCGGCTCGGGCTGTATTAAACGCACAAATAGTAACAAGAAATAGTATGAGGGAAAACAATATAGGGCTTTTCAAACCCTATAATTTAGAATAATTTTGCCCCCTTTTGTTCCTTTTTTGGGTTTTTTTCTGTGTGCACCTATCCTTCTCTC
Organism: Brachyhypopomus gauderio; assembly: GCF_052324685.1. Taxonomy (NCBI): domain Eukaryota; kingdom Metazoa; phylum Chordata; class Actinopteri; order Gymnotiformes; family Hypopomidae; genus Brachyhypopomus; species Brachyhypopomus gauderio. The sequence goes on along the minus strand of NC_135211.1, from coordinate 5,126,402 downwards.
TTACTTGGTGGAATTGTAATGTCTTTGCACCTTATAGTTTGTAAACTGCGTCTGACATTAGTGTTTACCTTTACGACATCACACCTGGATCATGAGAATATTCACCCACATGTCCTTTAAATACACGGTGTGAAATCACCTCTATACATCAGAAATAGTGATGTGTGTAATGTGTGGAGTGAATGTGAACATCCATCCTGGTGGTGTTTCTCCTTACAGGAGCTCGGTTGTTTGATCTGGAGGGTGGAGGTGCTGTTGTTGGTGCTCCAGGTTCTGACGTCACTCAGCACTCAACTCCTCCCTGAGTGCTGTGGACATGGAAGTGAGGAGGACCAGACAGTACTCCATCTCACTGCACACAGCAGCAACACCAACACCTACATGTGCAGAGTGAAATGGGGGGAGATCATGATGGAGGAACAGATCGACATCACTGGTAATGACACTACTGAACTCTCATAACACTCAGGAGTTGTTTGAGTCCATTTATAATAACTTAAAATGTGCTGTTGTCACGATGAGGGAGGGGAAGCTGAGAGAGCTGTGTGAACACAACATTTAATACACAACAAACACATATATGTAATGCTGCAGCCCGGAGCCCCGGTGGGCGTGGGTAAAGGGCGGAGCATGTGTCAATCATTTTCGAATGCAGCCAATCAGATACTACACTTTCGTTGTCAATCAATTTTTATTAAGCCAATTATCAGCCAGAGTTAGCTGTCAATCATTTTTTACTGCAGCCAATCTTAACAGATTTGCCAAAAGAAGGCGGAAACTGCACGGAGAAGCTCTTTAAACAGAAGTATATGCCATTCTTGCACAAAAGTAGCTGAATAAAAACATTAGAAGAGCTATGACTTTAGACATTTTTAAATAAAAGTTTAAAATACTTCTCACTTGTTATTCTGGAACGGCACTTTAATGTTTTTTTTTTTCCTTTATTGCACGTATTGCATCATTTACATCATATATATATATGTGGCGAGTGTAAATTGTTAGCGGAGGGGAGGTGTAAATGGACACAAATTAAGTATTATATCGCGATCGATCGCCAAGTATAAGCGCCTCCGACGAGCAGCGCGTTGAGGAGCGATTTCGATTGGAGGATCGTGCTCTATTTTGTATTATTAATTTTTTGCTGATGCTGGTCCAGCGTGTCGCGTGCCACTGATTATGCCTCGGCGTGCCAACGGTGGCCCGCGTGCCATAGGTTGCCGACCCCTGCTGTAGAGCCTTTGAATATTAAAACCATTGTAGAAGCTCAGCAAGTAAAGTAAAAGAAGGACGCGATCACACAGTCTCATTGAAAATGTAGGAGTTAATGAATAAAGTGCACCAACGCAAAACCCGTAACATAATCCAAATAAAGTTTGAAGACTAGTATTGTTTTGATATAATCAAATGACGATGGAGCGTTGGAGTTATCGGACAGAGTTGATCAAATCAGAGTTAATCCAACTCAATGACTCCCGCAAAGATGTAATTAAACTCTGCCCACTAATTTCTCTTGGCGAAAGATACACGGTGAGCATACGATATCTAGCTAGCTCTCCATAATTATGATGATTAAAAGCAATGCCTGATTATATAAAAAATACTGGTCTTCAAACTTTGGATTTGGATTATGTCACGGGTTTTGCGTTGGTGCACTTTATTCATTAACTCCTACATTTTCAATGAGACTGTGTGATCGCGTCCTTCTTTTACTTGCGCTCCATTGCTGGTCACATCTGAACTTAATTTCTACAATGGTTTTAATATTCAAAGGCTCTACAGCAGGGGTCGGCAACCTATGGCACGCGGGCCACCGTTGGCACGCCGAGGCATAATCAGTGGCACGCGACACGCTGGACCAGCATCAGCAAAAAATTAATAATACAAAATAGAGCACGATCCTCCAATCGAAATCGCTCCTCAACGCTCTGCTCGGCGGAGGCGCTTATACTTGGCGATCGATCGCGATATAATACTTAATTTGTGTCCATTTACACCTCCCCTCCGCTAACAATTTACACTCGCCACATATATATATGATGTAAATGATGCAATACGTGCAATAAAGGAAAAAAAAACATTAAAGTGCCGTTCCAGAATAACAAGTGAGAAGTATTTTAAACTTTTATTTAAAAATGTCTAAAGTCATAGCTCTTCTAATGTTTTTATTCAGCTACTTTTGTGCAAGAATGGCATTTACTTCTGTTTAAAGAGCTTCTCCGTGCAGTTTCCGCCTTCTTTTGGCAGATCTGTTAAGATTGGCTGCAGTAAAAAATGATTGACAGCTAACTCTGGCTGATAATTGGCTTAATAAAAATTGATTGACAACAAAAGTGTAGTATCTGATTGGCTGCAGTTGAAAATGATTGACACATGCTCCGCCCTTTACCCACGCCCACCGGGGCTCCGGCCTGCAGCATTACCCTTCTCCACGCGACATTCACCATGACGACGACGACGACACGCGACATTCACCATGACGACGACGACACGCGACATTCACCATGACGACGACGACGACACGCGACATTCACCATGACGACGACGACACGAGACATTCACCATGACGACGACGACACGCGACATTCACCATGACGACGACGACACGCGACATTCACCATGACAACAAACACGCGACACACAACATTCACCATGACGCATACATGCGTGTTTAATGTCCTCTTCACTTCACTTCCAGATCACACTAGAAGACCAGCAGTCATTAAAGTAGTATGAATGATGCATAATTCAAAAAGGCCTGGATGTGAATATGAGGGACCTGTCCTGATCTCTGGTCCTCTTGATCTTTTTGCTTTTCAAGTTCATTGATAATGGTGAGAGACTAGCCATATAATAGCCCATAATATCATGATTATACATCAGTATAAATCTAATAAAACCACATTAGCTCCCCTCACTCGAGACAGGGAGAGGTCGACCCGGGGAGACCGTTGTCCTGTATAGTGTGTTCTATGAAGGACTTTGTATTTTAGACATTTCTTATTGTACTAGGCAAAAAGTGATATATCAGAGAGTTGGGATAAAGACGTCGATGTAGATACAGATCACCTGATTAGAACAGCCATGGTGTGACGCTTGTGTCACGGTACAGTTGACCATTAACGTAGAGTTTGTCCACTGAGATTACTGCCCGGGAGCCTCCTTGAATGAAACTCCTGCGGATGGGGAACAGGACCTTGCGTCGCGCCAGGATCTCCTTGGGGAACTGGTCGTTGATACTGAAGTCCGTTCCTTTCAGCTTTTAGCATTGATGCTAATGTTATATAGGAAATCCCATATCATTGCTAGTGGAAATTAGCATGATAGCGTTGCATCACTGATAAATGTTGTGATCTAAACAGCAGGCTGGAAAAGGAGATATGGATGTCTATTCTGGGTTTCTTGAAGTGGAATGTCCATTCCGGGTGTCGTGAAGTGCGACTCTGGAACAGAAAGAAGAGATTATTGTAATGATATTCAGTTAATGATGTAATTTAATTGTAACACTAGGGGTCACTAGTGAGATAACGTTAGTTGAGCAGAACATGTATAGAGAGTGGTAAGAAAGCACGTTGAGCAAGCTAGTAATAAAACAAGACAAGTTTACTAAAGTGTCTATCTATTGTATTAAGAACAAATACAATATCAATACATGGTACCAGGAGTGAATCGTAAAGAAAGCGACTTTTTTTTTTTTTTTTTAATTAATGGCCCACCTCCACCCCCCCATCTTTGGAGGACAACTTAGTTTTTATGTACAGTTCAAATGACAATTATAGCAATTATAACCATATGCAAAGTGATAATTATTGGGGTTAGGTGGACCAAGAAAAGAGGGGGAGAGAAAGAATAAAAAGGGAAAAGACAGAAGGGCAGGGGGAAAAAAAATAAATACATAAATAATAAATTATATATAAAGAAAAAAAAAAAAAAAAAAAAACCAACCAGCTCGAATGCCCACAGCAAAGTAAAGCAGAAAGTGTACCAAAGACATTTAGCACAAATGACGTGATGTATGTGTGAGTGTGTGTTTATGTGTAACCTAGTTGTGCAACATAGGATAAATGTACGGAATGTACTTACCAGCAAGGATAGAAAGCTGCGACAACCTCTGGCCTCCCCCAGAGGCCAGAGGTAGGCAGAGAAAGACCCGGGAAAGACCCGGCAGCACTTCCCAGTGACCCTCGCATGCCCGCCCCCACAGGCGGGAGAGTGAGAACCCCGGACAGCGCCCCCCACAGCCAAGGAGTGCAGGTCCAGGGGAACCAGAGGAAACACACGTAAACCCTCACACATATACACCTACACGCACATTCATGAATGAATGAATGAATGTTCGATTTATATAGCGCCTTTCCAAATTCCCAAGGCGCTGTACAATTTAACACAGGTACAAGTCACAGACAACCAATCACACACCGGCGAGAAGCGGCAGCCAATTGCGCACAGCGTACTCTCTACCGGGATCCACAGCCCCCTGGGGGACTGAATGGGGTGCAGGAAGGGGAGAGAGGACAGACCCTAGTGGCAGAGCACCATCCACCACTGGACATACAAGCACACACACACACACTCAGACACAGACACTACTTTTTATTGAACATAGAGACACAGACACACACTCAGGGAGAATTTTTTGTTGACTGCCAATTTACTCCATGTTTTTGGACTGTGGGAGGAAACCGGAGATCCCGGAGGAAACCCACGCAAACACGGGGAGAACATGGAAACTCCACTCAGATAGGGACTTGAACCCAAGACCCCAGTGCTGAGAGGCAAACGTGCTAACCACCAAGCCACCGTGCTGCCCAATTCATTCCATTCATCCCAACATGACTTCCTCCACACATCCGACCACACCCATATACACTCTTGCGCACATGGGCCTACCCCCAAATGTGCCCACACCCCAATATATACACACACATACACCCCAACATGTTCTCATTCACCTACCTGTATAAAAAGATAGGACAAAGACACACATCCAAACTAACACACCCTCCGCAGCGGGGGCAAATGGCTGGACCAGCAAGGAGTAGTTTCCAGGACGCCACCAGCCCGGCCCCGCGCCCGCGACCCACCCCCGCCCCGGCAGGGAGCAGGAAACAGGTGGAGGAAGGCCTTCCCACCCCTCCACCCCCAGTGCTGTGTTGTGTGTAGGTGTTGGTGTATGTGTGGTAGTGTGTGCTCATTGAGCACCGAGCTTAACTGCCCCACCGACTTGAGGCAGGGAGCGGTCGACCAGGGGAGACCGGGCGGGCAGCTCCCTCCGTCACCGCATCCAAGCCCAGATCCCCACCGCCCCCACCACAGAGAACAGCCGGTCTGGACATCCACATACACCTAAACACATTCTCTTCCGCATACGTATACACCCGCACATTCATCTCTTATGTATATCTCCGCACACATATACACCCACACACCTTGTCCCATATACACAACACACCTACTGTATGTATGCACCCACAGCCATACCAATTGCACATCAAACGACAGCAGACATCCACAGGATTGAAGACAAGCTGGTCTGAGTCCGGAACCCAGCGCCCCCGGCCCGCCCCAGACACCCCCGACAGCCACCGCCCCACCCCCACCAGCCAGGCCCCCCAGAGCCCCAAGGCCCAGACCCGACGCACCGACACAAGGCCGACCGACCCACCCCCCCCAGCGGTGCGCCCGCAGCGGCACTGGCCACCCCGTGCGGGCAGGGCCCCAGCACGGGGTCGGGTGGCCCCAGGCACCGGGCCCCGGGTCCCGCCACCTGGCCCCGCAGGGGAGGCCAGCCACCCCCCTTGAGGCCAGCACCTGCTCCCCCCGCACCCCCGGCCCCGCACCCCAGAGCCCAGAGGCAGCGCCATCCAAGGACCCCCCCCAACCGCCCGCCAGGACAAACACACAAACATCCCAGGTCGGCAGCCCCGGCCCCCCAGCCCAGAAAGCGGCCGGCACGAGCAGTCCCCCCGGAGTCGACCCCCAGCCACCAACCGGCCACCCGGGAGTTGTGGCCCCAGCCAGCCTCCCCGACTAGCTAATGGAACTGATCAGTGGGAACCAAAGAGAGTTAAATTCTTCCAACTGGTCTTTAGAGGAAGCAGACATTCTCTCCAGACAGATGTGATCAAGTAATAAGTTTTTGTAATGAGTAATATGCAGGTCCTTTTTTGCTTTCCAATTGATAAGAATGGTTTTCTTGGCGATGCATAGGGCAGTAAGAACTATGTGTGATGTGTTTGCCTCTATAGTCAATTCACTGACGTCTCCTAGGATGTACAGTCTGGGTGAAGTTGGGATGTAGCATTTAAACCACGTGGACAAGTCTACACATACCTTCTGCCAGAATTCCTGAACAGGCCTACAGTCCCATATAGCATGCATATAGTGATCAATTACATTGCCTGTACAGTGGGTGCATATGTTTGACTGTGCTAGGCCCATTTGGAACATCCTTTGTCCTGTATAATGTGTTCTATGAAGGACTTTGTATTGTATAAGTTGTAAGTTGGGGCTTTTACTTATTTTGAAAATATTTGTGCATACGTCTGTCCAAAAATGTTGATCTGGATTAATAGATAGATCTCGTTCCCATTTGGCTATTGGAAGGGATATTGAATCATCAAATTTTAACAATAATTTATACAGTTTTGATAATAATTTAGGAGTATCAAGATTTAAAAATTCAGTTACCCATGCTGATATTTCTAAATTCAGTTGATTGCGGTTAAATCTCTGTTGAATGATGGATTTTAATTGTTGATATTCAAGAAATCTACTGTTATTTATACCATACTCTGATATAAGTTCCTGAAATGTGACAAAGTTTCCATTTTTAATAATATGTTCTAAATTTTTTATTCCCTTATCATGCCATGATGTGAAATGTAATACTTTCTTGTTCTGACAGATGTCTGGATTGTTCCAGATGGGTGTTAGTTTGCATGGGATGAGTGGAGACAGAGTTAATTTAAGGAATTCCCACCAGGCTGTCAGTGAAGTATTTATACTGAGGCTTTTAAAACAGTCCTGACACTTAATATTAGGGCTAATGTAAGGGAGGTCTGAGAGTTTTAATTTCCCGCAGAATGCTTGTTCTAGGTCCAACCATGGGCTGTCTATTAAGTCGTATTTGTTCCATTTTAAAATGTACTGTAATCTATTGGCTAAGAAATATTGATAAAAATTTGGTATTTCTAAGCCACCTTTGAGTTGTGGCTTTTGCAAGGTTTTCAGACTTATTCTTGATGGCTTGTTTTTCCATAGGAATTTCGAGATGTTTGAGTCTAAGGATTTAAACCAAGCGGCAGAGGGTTTATTTGGGATTAGTGAGAATAAATAATTGACTTTGGGTAGAACCATCATTTTAATGGTAGCGACTCTCCCTATGAGTGATATAGGTGTAACGGATGTGAATTCTTCAACAATCCGTGTACAGATAACAGGACACAGGATGGAGTTCACCATGTTTACTGTGACAGACAGAAAATACACAATTTTTGTCTTCACACGTCGCGCACACTCTGGCTCCCCTCATCAGTGTAAAACGCCACTGTCAGGGGGAGGAAGCCTTAACATTGCATAAATACACACTGGCCATATTACAAGACATAGTATGAATTATGCTAACTCATTCTACGTAATCAATGAACCATGTATGAACTTGTAACAATCAGGGTTCCCACACCTTGGTTAACATCAAATTCAAGGACCTTTCAATGACTTTCCAGGACCAACTTCCTCAAATTCAACGACTGCACCTGCCAGCATTTACCTACTCTTACCCCTGAATATGTTGTCAAAAAACGATGTTAATTCAATGCAAATTCAAAAGACCAAATGCCAATTCAAGACATGCGTCCTGAAATGTTCTGTGCATGACATTAAGCGCTGATTAAACGAAAACTTAATTCACACTCAACATGACTGGCAATTTAGCAGTGGACCTGTGAGAAGGTGACATTCACGTAAAGCGGCTACACATACGTTAACTACCTACAGGAAACACTAGCTTTCGGTGCTGAACAAACAAACAAACAAAGATTTCTCTACAGGAGAATGACCAAACATTTGCAAAGTAAAAGTCAGCATAGGCCCTGTAGAATCAACATAATTTAAAATGAACTTGTGCTGGCAAAATAATGACACGTTGACAGTAGACAAATAATAATATCAATAATACACATATGCATATACACATACAGTACATACATAAAACAGAGGAGCAAAGCCATATAATGAGATTAGAACCATAGATCTCTAGAGAAATCTGGTGTGAGATGATTCTAGCATTTTCCAATTTTTTTAATCTACTTAATGAAGAGTAATATGAATTTAATTCATTCATAAAGAGAAAAAAAGGCTTTTAACCACTCCACTTACTGTAGTGAATGTGGTATTTTGCTAAAAGTACGACTACATTTATGGCATCAGAGAAATCCGAACTTTAGTTTTCCGCATAAAGTAAAATGGTATCAAAAGAATGTTAAGTTTGAGATTAATCGTGTTTCTAGTGTCCATGCAAAAACTTTGTGAATGTTGACATGAAAAAACAAATGCTCCTGGAATTCATCTTCTGATTTACAAAAGGTACATGAATCCACATAATGTTTAAATCTTATCTTATTTATTATTTTGAAATGAGTCTCTTTTACTTTAGAAGATATGGGCCATTTGACAAGCCATTGTGGTTTTATAATTTGTATTAGGATGTTTTGTGAAAGAATCTCTATTACATCTTTTGTCTCATACCATCAGTGATAATCTTGTTACTACACTTGAAGTCAACTAAGTTAGTTATCACTTTTAACATGGGCATCGAAACAGTCAACTCTGAATATAAAATGACATTTTTGATTAATTGAATTAATGCTAAAGCAATCACTTTGCAGACTTTCTTAAAATCTTTATAAAAACTATCATATCAGATCATATTTTTCAACAAAGGATGAGAAATTTAAAACATTATGACAATATTTTTCATAGCAATCTTTTGTAAATATTGACTTCCTACCAACTGTGCCCTATTATTCCTTGACTGCGGTCTTCATCCATGTGAAATTTCAAACTCCCCAAAATATTCAAGGACCGTCTTTTATGCCTGTTTTCAAAAACTTTCCAGGGCCTTGAACTTATTTTTTCAGATTCACAAACTTTCAAGGATTTCAAGGACCCGTGGGAACCCTGAACAATAAATAATTCCATACAAAATTCCCTTGTGTGAAGGTGTCATTTTTCACAAGAAAATACAATACACAAATGAACTTTCACCTTCAAAATCAAATGAACATACCTGTGACAGACAGAAAATACACAATTTTTGTCTTCACACGTCACGCACACTCTGGCTCCCTATGAAATAAAAACTGTCATAAGATGGCTGCTCTATTAGCTTGCAGTTAGCTAGCTAAAACAAAATTGAGGCTGATTAAAAGCGTCTTTCCTTTTTTTTTCTTTTTTACTCTCATCAACCCTCCAAAGTACACTATAACGGTAGCACTACAACATACAATATTTTCTGCACAACATATGCTCATATGAAAACAGAATTAGTATTTTAACTGAATAAAATATATGTAACGTTACGAAGGCGAACTTACCCTCATCAGTGTAAAACGCCACTGTGAGGGGGGAGGGGAGACAGCCCAGCAGAGTGTTTCTGGTCTTTCAAAATAAAAGACCAAAATAATGATAAAATTCACATTAAATTATAAAATAAAACACAGACATTGAGCAGGAATTCAAGTAGTATATTATTGTATTTTTAACTCCGTTACACATACATTTATCCTATGTTGCACTAACATAAACACACACTCACACATACACATACAATACAGTCATTTGTTCTTTTGATCCTTACATAAAAATAAAGTTGTCCTCCAAAGATGGGGGGTGCTGTGTTTTTGGAAGAGACACACTGCAAAAAGTACCATCTTGATAAGTTAAAATTGCTCAAGCATATTATTCTATTTCAAGTAGCTGAGGGTTTTTTGTATAAATTTATGTAAAAATATCTTTACCTATACGGCAACTTTTGAAGAATGACTTGAAAATTCACATTTCATTAGAATACAGTTGTTTAATGTGATAACACGCTGGTTTATCAGGTTTGAAATGTTACACAGGCATTTCCAAGCAAGTAGTAAGTCTTGCATTTAGAATACAGTTGTTTAATGTGATAACAAGCTGGTTTATCATGTTTGCAATATGACACATGCATTTCCAAGCAAGTAGTAAGTCTTGCCCTTAGGCATTCAAAACAGCATTGCCTGGCCTTGTAAACGCCCTAAACGGTGTTTCTGAGCATAACTTAGTGATATAGTGCAACTTTTGAACAGTGACTTGAAAACTCATAATTCGTTAGAATACAATTGTTTAATGTGATAACAAGCTGGTTTGTCATGTTTGCAATGTGACACATGCATTTCAAAGCAAGTAGTTAGTCTTGCATTTAGAAGCTCAAAACAGCGTTGCCTGGGCTTGTAAGCGTCCTAAACAGTGTTTCTGAGCATAACTTAGTGCTATTCTGCAACTTTTGAACAATGAACAACTGTTTTCTAACAAAATATGAGTTTTCAAGTCAATGTGACAACAAGCTGCTTTATCATGTTTACAATGTTACTGTAATGGTGGTGAACCCGAGGGTAGAGAAGGATCCATTAGCAGGTTAGTAATATGTGGGTATTTATTAAAGAGACTTCCTGTGCTAGCTATACAGGAAGTCTCTGGATCATTCGAGAAGAGAGACCAAGCTAAGCACAACTACTGCAGGGTTGCCAACTCTCACGCATTGAGCGTGAGACACACGCATTTGACCGTTTTCACACGCTCTCACGCCACACTTCCGATATCTCACGCCGAAAAAAAAAAATCCAGTTTATTTACCTCAGATCCACATATATGACGTCAAAAGTTGGCAACCCTGACTACTGTTCTCTCGTGTATTTATTCCTTCTGTTTCCACAGGTTGATAAATACTGAAAATGCATAAACAGCCTAAAAAATGGTTGAATATGATCGTTAGGGTGAAAATACATGGTTACCAAATGAACCAAATGAAATGTATGCTAATTCTAGCCATTGAGCTGCTAAAGGGTTCAAAGGGTGGGTGATGGTTCGTTTTTGTTTTGTTAAAATGTTAAGACGTAATGGCTCAGTAACGGTGTTTATATTGTCTGTAGAGTAGCTTGCCAATGTGCCCAGAGTTTTGTTAGATTTTTCTCTTGGACAAACTACATTATTGAAAAGAGTTTGAATGTTTAGCTGTTATCTCCCATATTGGAGTGGTGCTAATCCTTATGATTGTGGTCATTAGTCTTTACCAGTGGTGGACGAAGTACACTTTGACCTTTCGGTATTTTATTAAGCGTTGATTTTAAAATAAAAAAGGAACGAGATGTTTTTGAAAATGTAACGAAGTGAAATGTAAAAAGTTTCGCTTTGAAATGTAGTGAAGTAAAAGTATAAAGTCTTACCAAATAAAAGTACTTGAGTAAAGTACAGATACATGGAAATGTTACTTAAGTACAGTAACAAATTACATTTACTTCGTTACTGTCCACCACTGCACACAACCCATATTTCTCAGGCTTTCAAAGAGAAATGCATGTACAGCATGTGCTGGCTTCACCCTTAAATAAGGGCCACCTGATTCACAACTGTTTCCTCACAAAATGAATGTCCTCACTAATTGAACTCCACGCTGCTATTATTTTGAAGCATGGCCTATAGAAAAGTTAAATTCCATATCAACAGACACAGGATAGTGTATACTTTTCCTGCAGGTACATCATTTAGGAATAAATAAGAATTGGTTTGTCAGGATATATTATATAAGGCATTTCAATACGGCTCTTTGCCTGGATTCATGCGGCTCACCAGCCGGCCCGCGCTCTCACCTGCACAAACGGTCACATGAAACTTTCTTGTCCCGGGCCCCAGCAAGACTGTCAATGGGCCAGTCGGCAAACAGAAAACGGCAAACAGCAAAAAACGGCAAACAGAAACCTCCGCGATAGCGGGAAAAAAACCCCAAAGGGAAAATAACTCAACGATACAGAGAAACCTCAACGTGAAGTGAGAACCAGGTAAGTAAACAAAAAATACGCGGATAAGGATCAACGCGTCGTAGCAGAGAACACAAATGGGGAGAACGAAAAACATACGGAGTACTACTCAACGTGTCACGAAGCAAACCAGAGATGAGGGAGGAGATGTGAAGTTCAGGGACACGTCCATGAACTTCTACCGGGGTTACCTGTCGATCTGTCAGAAACATAGATCACAGGATCATAGAAAAACACAGGAGAAGGGAAAACACTGGGTAAAACAAAACTGAGAGAGAGAGACTGACTGAGAACACTCAGGGAGAAAAATGAAAACAGGCGAATGAAACGGAGAGAGAGAGAGAGAGAGAGAGAGAGAGAGAATGGCTTAGGCCTTAGACCCTGACAGTCTAAGGACATTACTGTGTGCTTTAAAGTGGTCACATAACAATGTGAAAACAGTATACATAATAACTAGTGCAACAAGCAGTGTAAACATGAATGATCATGGATAAGGTGCAATAATGCAGTGGTTTTAGAATAGGAGTGATAATAGTTATTTATGGTGTATATGATCTTGGTGATGGGTGTCTTATGATCAGCTGTTGATGAAGGTGATGGCCTGTGGGTAGAAACTGTTCTTGAGTCTGACGGTCTTAGTGGACAGCGTTCTGTAGCGTCTGCCAGGTCGGAGAAGCTGACACGTGGTGACCCGGGTGTGAGGAGTCTGTGATGATTTTCTCTGCCCGTTTCCTGATTCTTGAGCAGTACAAGTCCTGAATGGAGGGCAGAGAAGCACCGATGACCTTCTCAGCAGTCCGCACTGTTCTCTGCAGTCTGTTCCTATCCTGCTTTGTAGCTGCTCCAAACCACACTGTGATGGACGTGCACAGAATGGACTCAGTGACTGCAGTGTAGAACTGGATCAGCAGCTCCTGAGGTAGATCTAACTTCCTCAGCTGGAGTAGGAAGTACATCCTCTGCTGGGCCTTTTTGAGGATGGAGGTGATGTTGGGCTCCCACTTCAGGTCATCTAAGATGATGGTGCCCAGGAACCTGAAGGTCTCTACAGTAGACACGTGGCTGTTGAAGATTGTGAGGGGCAGCAGTGCTGGGGGTGTCTCATGAAGTCCACGCTCACCTCTACAGTCTTGAGCGTGTTCAGCTCCAGGTTGTTCTGACTGCACCAGGACATCAGTCGTTCGACTTCCTGTCTGTATGCAAACTCGTCGTCGTCCTGCATGAGTCCAATGACTGTAGTGTCATCGGCAAACTTCAGGAGTTTAACAAACAGGTCGTTAGATGTGCAATCATTAGTGTAGAGACAAAAGAGAAGTGGGGAGAGCACACATCCCTGAGGAGCACCAGTGCTGGTAGACTGTGTGGAGGACATGACTTTTCCCAGCTGCACCTGCTGTTTCCTGTTTGTCAGGAAACTGGTGATCCACTGACACATGGCAGGATAGACATTGAGCTGGGAGAGTTTGGTGGACAGAATTCTTGCGTACGCCCCTGAGCAGTCCAGATGTTGCAGGGTGAAATGCAGACCCATGTTAATTGCATCATCCACTGACCTGTTTGCTCGGTAGGCAAACTGCAGGGGGTCCAGCAGGTGTCCTGTGACATCTTTCAGGTGGGCCAGCACCAGTCGTTCATGACCACAGACGTTAGAGCCACGGGCCTGTAGTCATTCAGCCCTGTGATGGAGGTTTTCTTGGGGATTGGGATGATGGTGGAGCATTTGAAGCAGGAGGGAACTTCACACAGCTTCAACGATCTGTTGAATATCTTTGTGAAGATTGGTGCCAATTGTTCAGCACAGATCTTAAGGCAGGAAGGTGAGACACCGTCTAGGCCAAGTGCCTTCCTGGTCTTTTGTTTCTGAAACATCTCACGTCAGCTTCACATATTGTGAGTACAGCTTGAGTGGTGGTGGAGAGGAGAAATGGAGTGGGTATTGTAGGTGGTGAGGTGAATGTAGATGGTGCTGTAGAGGTGTGAAGAGGTGTGACTTTGTCCTGCTCAAACCTACAATAGAAGCTGTTATGGTCGTCAGCCAGGCCTTTGTTTGCGGGGGGGGGGGGGGGGGGGGTGGTCTTCTGTAGTTGGTAATGTGTTGAAGGCCTCTCCACACTGATCCTGGGTCGTTGACTGAAAGCTGTCTTCTCAACTTTCCAGAATAGCATTTTTTGGCCACTCTGATCTCCCTGGTCAATGTGTTTCTGGTCTTCTTGTACAGAGCTCTATCCCCACTTCTGTAAGCCTCTGCCTTAGCCTGACGAAGCTGGCTGAGCTTGGTTGTAAACCATGGCTTGTTGTTCCTGAATGTGCGGTAGGTTTTTGTTGGGACACACAGTTCTTTACAAAAACTAATATAGGATGTGACAGTGTCAGTCATTTCATCCAGATTGTCCGTAGCAGCTTCAAAAACACTCCAGTCAGTGCAGTCAAAACAATCCTGCAGGTCTTGCTTAGCCTCTCTGGTCCACTTCTTCACTGTTTTTACAACAGGGGCAGTCATGGCCTGGTGGTTAGGGAACTGGTCTTGTGACCTCAGGTCGTGGGTTCGATCCCCAGACCTGAGGCCATGACTGAGGTGCCCCTGAGCAAGGCCCTTAACCCTCAATTGCTCACTTGTATAAAAATGAGATAAAAATGTAAGTCGCTCTGGATAAGGGCGTCTGCCAAATGCCATAAATGTAAATGTAACAGGCTTTACAGATTTTAGTTTCTGTCTGTAGGTAGGAATAAGGTGAACCAGACAGTGATCCGAGTTTCCCAGAGCAGTGTGGGGCACGGAACGATAGGCATTTTTCAGGACAGTGTAGCAGTGATCCAGTATGTCATTATCCCTGGTGGGACAATTAACATGATGTTTTTTATTTTGGGAGTTCGTGGTTGAGTTTTGCTCTGTTAAAGTCTCCAAGTATGATGAACAATGAGTCTGGGTGATTTTGTTCCAATCCAGTTGTTTGTCCTGCCGGGTTTTGCAGTGCGTCACTCACGCTTGCTTGGGGAGGAATGTAAACGCAGACGAGAATGAATGAAGAAAACTCCCGTGGTGAATAAAAAGGTTTACAGTTAATACACAGAGTCTCTAAGTTGGAGCTGCAGTGTATGTTCAGCACCGAGACATCTGAACACCAACTATCGTTGATATAGAAACATATTCCGCCGCCTCTTGCTTTCCCCGTCAGCTCCTTTACGCGGTCCGCGCGGTGAAGATGAAAGCCGGGCAGATGTAGCGTGCTGTCCGGGATGGACTCGCTGAGCCAAGTCTCAGTGAAGCAGAGAGCAGCTGAGCGGGTGAAACTTTTGTAGTTCTTGTTAAGGAGAAGCAGTTCGTTCATTTTGTTGGCCTGAGAGCGAAGATTCGCTAGATGAATGGCCGGAAGAGTGGTTCTGAATCCCCGCTGACGGAGCTTCACGTCCGCGCCGGCTCGAGTCCCCCGCCTGCGTCTCCTACGCACTCTCCACAGAGCTGCCGCTCCTCCAACTATTAACTCCAGAAAACTTTTCACGTTATCGAGAACTGGCGAAGAACTTCCAGAAGTGGATTGTCCAATGCTCAGCAGTTGATCTCTGGTGTAGACAAGGGGGTTTGAGCTGCATAAAGCACACAAAACAGATAAACACACACAAAACTAGAGAGCGCTGTGCCGAGGCAGCCACCCGCGGCGCCATCTTGCATCATAGATCATCAAATACACCGCAGACGACTGAGGGAGGCTTCAAAACCACTGATGCTGTCTATTGTCTTCTTCCGAAAGGTGAGCGCAGGTCAGTGGCGTTGTAACGAGTGTTGATAACGGAGTTTATCCAATTTTTACCTAGAAAACAAGTTATGTATATAAAAGAGCTCGTAGTGTGCGTGCACGCATGCATGAGCAACCTCACCATGCCATCTGCCACCTCCTCCAACCATGCCAAAGTCCTGAAGCATATCACGCCTTATGTTTATATCAAAGTTTGTGTTTGTTTTTTGATGGTGCTGTTCGCTTAGCTTGAGTTCACCCTGGTATTTTCGTCATGCACGCTTGTGCATGAGATGAAAACACCGCTTCTCAGTCAGGACAAGATCATTTCAATAAACAATTTGTGTCAAGTTTGCTCTCAAAATAGCAGGGAAAAAATGCACAGTAAAACAAAAATAGGAAGATGAACAGAGGACGTTTTTAACAGAGTAGGCAGCCCTAATCCGGAACCCAGGGAGCAGTTGGGGTTGGGTGCCTTACTCAAGGGCATGTTAGTCATGGCCTCAGGCCTGGGAATCTGGGAGGGAGGGGGGACACTTATACTGTGGCATACACTCACTTAACGTAGGCCCACCTAATCCCACAATCTCATGATATTTACAGTTGGTGTATTTAAAAATGCTTTTCAGTAAAGTCAACAACAAAAGCTCCAATAACAAATGATAGTCCAGGATGTGAAATACGAACATTTGGTCACTCTACCTAACTACCAGGCCATGACTGCCCCCACACTGTTTATGTGTGACATATACAACTAGACTTGCATTTCCTGAAGGAATTACTATAGGGCTTGAAAAGGTGTGCCCTAGAGTGTAATGTGTGTAGAGTTTAGTGTATTGTGTATAGTGTATATGGTGTGTTGTGTGTAAGACAACACCTCCTTAGGTATGTATGTGTCTGTGTGGCATGTGTGAGAGATGTATGTATGGAGTGTGTATGAGAGAGGTGTGTGTGTGTGTCTGTGTGGAGTGTGTATGAGAGAGATGAATGTACAGTGGGGAGAACAAGTATTTGATACACTGCTGATTTTTCAGGTTTTCCCACTTGCAAAGCATGTAGAAGACTGTAATTTTTATCACAGGTACTCTTCAACTGTGAGTGATGGAATCTAAAACAAAAATCCAGAAAAATACATTGTATGATTTTTAAATAATTTACATTTACATTTTATGGCATTTGGCAGACAAATTAAATAATTAATTTCCATTTTATTGTGTGAAATAAGTATTTGATACACCAGAAAAAGAAACTTAATATTTGGTACAGAAACCTTTGTTTGCAATTACAGAGATGAGACGTTTCCTGTAGTTCTTGACAAGGTTTGCACACACTGCAGCAGGGATTTTGGCCCACTCCTCCATACAGATCTCCTCCAGAGCCTTCAGGTTTCGTGGCTGTCGCTGGGCCACACAGACTTTTAAGATTTTCTGTTGGATTCAGGTCTGGAGACTGGCTAGGCCACTCCAGGACCTTAAGATGTTTCCTACGGAGCCACTCTTTAGTTGCCCTGGCTGTGTGTTTTGGGTCGTTATCATACTGGAAGACCCAGCCACGACCCATCTTCAGTGCTCTTACTGAGGGAAGGAGGTTGTTGGCCAAAATCTCACGATACATGGCCCCATCCATCCTTCCCACAATGCGGTGCAGTCGTCCTGTCCCCTTCGCAGAAAAGCATCCCCAAAGAATGACGTTCCCACCGCCATGCTTCACGGTTGGGATGGTGTTCTTGGGGTTGTACTCATCATTCTTCTTCCTCCAAACATGACGAGTGGAGTTTAAACCAAAAAGTTCTATTTTTGTCTCATCAGACCACATGACCTTCTCCCATTCCTCCTTTGGATCATTCAGATGGCCATGTGCAAACTTCAGACGGGCTTTGACATGCGTTGGCTTGAGGAAGGGCACCTTGCGTGCACTGCAGGATTTTAATCCTTGACAGCGTAGTGTGTTTTCTTTCAGACTGTGGTCCCAGCTCTATTCAGGTCATTGACCAGGTCCTGCCGTGTAGTTCTGGGCTCATTCCTCACCTTCCTCAAGATCATTGATGCTCCACGAGGTGAGATCTTGCATGGCGCCCCAGACCGAAGGAGATTTTCCGTTATTTTGCATTTCTTCCATTTTCTAATAATTGCACCAACAGTTGTTGCCTTCTCACCAAGCTGCTTGCCTATTGTCCTGTAGCCCATCCCAGCCTTGTGCAGGTCTACAATTTTATCCCTGATGTCCTTACACAGCTCTCTGGTCTTGGGCATTGTGGAGATGCTTGAGTCTGACTGATTGAGTGTGTGGACAGGTGTCTTTTATACAGGTAACGAGTTCAAACAGGTGCAGTTATTACAGGTAATGAGTGGAGAACAGGAGGGCTTCTTAAAGAAGAAGTAACGTCTGTGAGAGCCAAAATTCTTACTGGTTGATAGGTGATCAAATACTTATTTCACACAATAAAATGGAAATTAATTATTTAAAAATCATACAATGTATTTTTCTGGATTTTTGTTTTAGATTCCATCACTCACAGTTGAAGAGTACCTGTGATATAAATTACAGTCTTCTACATGCTTTGCAAGTGGGAAAACCTGAACAATCAGCAGTGTATCAAATACTTGTTCTCCCCACTGTATGTGTGTGTCTGTGTGGAGTCTGCTCCATCTGCCCCTCTGCTCCATCTACCCCTCTGCTCCATCTGCCCCATCTGCCCCTCTGCTCCATCTGCCCCATCTGCTCCATCTGTCCCATCTGCCCCTCTGCTCCATCTGCCCCTCTGCTCCATCTGCCCCTCTGCTCCATCTGCTCCATCTGCCCCTCTGCTCCATCTGCCCCATCTGCTCCATCTGTCCCATCTGCCCCTCTGCCCAATCTGCCCTTCTGCTCCATCTGTTCCATCTGCCCCATCAGCCCCTCTGCCCCATCTGCCCCTCTGCTCCATCTGCCCCATCTGCTCCATTATACATTATATGTGTGCATAGATGTATGTATGTGTGTGTCTGTGTGGTGTATATGTGTGTGACTGTGTGGAGCAGTGACTGTATATATAATGGACAGTATGTCGCCGTTGACTCCCATTGTGAACTTTTGAAGCCACCAAGATGGCCGCACGGACACCGCCATCTTGGATGCACTTGTGCAGTAGATGAAAATTGGAGCCAGAGCATGCGCATTAGAACCGGTAGGCAGGACAGTATCTCCGCCAGAGACCGTATCTCCGCCCCGACATTCGTTAGGATACACCCACCAGTATAGAAACTTTTGACGTTTTACAAAATAAACAAAGGTAAAAGGTTTTAATACTGCTGTCGAGAGTTTTGCTGTCGAGAGTTTTGATGTTGAGCGCGTTCATGTTTGAGCGTCTGGTATTAGATGTCAACCAACGCAGCTATTAACTGTCAATCACCTTATCGCCACACCCCTTTAAATAACACTTAATAACTTCTATAAAATCTGTTAATCATAGAGAAAAACACTGGGAGAGATACTAACACAATGGGGTGTTATAGAATTGACAAAATATAATTGCTCAAAAAACTTATTTTACATGTAATAAAAATTCAAAGTTTCTCGTCCGGCCCATTCACTTACATGGGAATGGGCGGGGTTAAAAGTTGTACTGCAGCCAGCCACTAGAGGGCAGCTGACTCACGGAGGCTTCACTTTTCACTCGTGTCGTCCAGTCCACTTATATATACAGTCTCTGGTGTGGAGTGGGTATGAGAGGGATGTATGCATGTGCGTTTGTGGGGGGAGGGGGAGAGACATTCAAAAATAACTGTGACTATATCTCTGCTTGTCTGAGGGGAGAAGCCTTGTTTAATGTGAATTGCACCCTCCAAACAAACGGTCGTAGTTTGGGACATATTTAACTTATCGCTTAATCGAAGAGATTGTATGAGAGAGGAAACCTTGCTGATGATTTTGGTGCAATTGTGTGTGGTTTGACCCAATACTGTCTGAGTTATGACAAGACAACACAGAGGCAAATTGTGAAAAAGCCAATTCTGATTTTGAGAAATTAACATGGGAGTTAATAGTGGTTTAACAATTGCAGTTTTAAAAATATTAGGGAATTCTCCCAGTTGCAGAGACTGATTAACAATCGTTAGAACTTTAACTCAGAATCTGCTTGAAGAAGCATGTTGGTAGGGTCCAGTTCACATGTAGAGGATTTTAGTGATGAAATCACATCAAGTAGTGTTACCATGTCAACTTCTTGGAAATAAGACATATTAAAGTTAGGCTGAGTAACTGATATAAGGGTTGATAGTCTATTAGTGCTTGTTGCTATGTTCCAGAGTTGTATAGTAATAAAGTAGATCTACTGTACTTAACCACTGTACTTAAGTACTAAAATGCTCTATCTGTACTTTACTGGAGTATTATTTTTTTCTCCTACTTCCACTTTTACTTCACTACATATTTTTATAAACATGTTAGCTGGCGCTGTCACCGGGTCAAGCGATCAGGCTGTCTTATGAGAAAACTGCGCATGCTCCGGTCGCGTCTCATTTACTCTGCTGCTGCCTTCACTGAACATTTGCGCTTCATAATCTAGGTTCACTTGACACGTCATGACTGCCGCAAGGGTCCACTCAGCAAAAATTACGCAATCGCGGTGGCTCCGCGCATGTGCGTTGGCCACGCGCACAGTCGCATCGAGAGGTTGTGCCCCTCTCGATTTTTGTGCGTGCGAAGTTACAAGGTGGAATTCATGCACTTTGAAGGTCCATTTTCAGTATTTTCCAGTACCTTCAGCTTAATTTACATATTTATACAAATACACATATACTCGAAATTATTCCAGATAATTCGCTTTTTATCTCATTAAAAGAGATGGTGCCGTGTTTGGTAACAGCAGAAGAGCTTGTTGGCGTTTTAATGTACACATGTGTATGTATATTGGTACCTTCCACACCTTCAACATCGAGTGATCGTGGCGGTGAGGGTGAGGAAGGAGACCACCCTGGCCCTACCTAGAGACAGTGTTATAAATTCCTATAGGATGAAATGCCATTTCTGCCTCCCTAAAGAGGGTGAAATATTAAACGCAGAGCAGTAGGCTCACCCTTAGAATCCGACGGATGGATTTTCCGTCAAAAATACACCTCTTTTCTCAGCTAAATTAATGCGAACTTGTACTTCTGTGTCAAACCTACGACGTAGCAGGACATAGGTTATGTTTTTTGTGTACGAAGTGTTAAGCCCAGTTTTTTAAGTTGCTACTTGTTTGTACATACAGCAGAGTACAAAACAAAACACTTGTATTTGTGGTCTTTGACATCTTTGATTTGTAAGTGATTTATAAAAGCAATTGATAATCAAACTTTTGACAGCTTTCTTTAATAAAAAAACACAATACTTTTTACTTTCAGTACTTGAGTAATACATTTCAGAATAAAAACTTGCAATACTTAAGTACAAAAAATGCTGAATACTTCTGTACTTCTACTTAAGTAAAGTTTTTAAAGAACACTTCAACTTCTACTCAAGTAAATTTTTGATAGAGTACTTAATAATAATAATAATAATAATAAATTTTATTTGTTTGGCGCCTTTCATGGCACTCAAGGTCACCTTACAAAATTGAAACAAAATTAAAACATACAATAAATATAAAATTCTAACACAGCAACAGAGATAAAATTACATTTGTTAAAGTGAAAAAGCCAGTTTGAACAGATGAGTTTTAAGAGCAGTTTTGAATTCTGAAATAGAGTGCAATGTTCGTATGTGTGTGGGGAGTGTGTTCCAAAGCTTTGGAGCAACATGGGAAAAAGCCCTTGCGCCCATTGTGCGGAGATTAGCAGTTGGTTCTACCAGGAATCCTGCAGAAGAGGAGCGCAGAGTGCGGGAGGGAGTGTAAAACTGAAGGAGATCTGTAAGATAGTCAGGTGCCAGGTTGTGAAGTGCCTTAAATGTCAGTAACACAATTTTAAAACTGATCCGTTGTGATACTGGGAGCCAGTGTAACTGGATAAGCAGGGGTGTGACGTGCTCGGTGGACTTGGTGCGTGTAATTATCCGTGCTGCTGAATTCTGTATAAGCTGAAGTCTTTGGATGAGTTTATTTGGAAGGCCTGCCAGTATTGCATTGCAGTAGTCGATCCGTGATGTAACTAATGTATTGACTAGTATTTCTGTAGAGTGTTGTGATAGGATGGGCCTTAATCTGGAGATGTTTCTCAAGTGGAAAAAAGCAATCCGGGAGGTATTGTTTATGTGAGTGGAAAAAGAGAGCGTGCTGTCCAAAATCACACCAAGATTTGTAACATGAGTGGAAACAGGTACAACATCCTCAGCAATGGAAAGTGAACTAATGGTATTTTTTGAGAGTGAAGCTTTGGATCCAATAAGAAGTATCTCGGTTTTCTTACTATTAAGTTTCAAGTAATTTTTTGTCATCCATGTGTGCACATCACGGAGACAGGCAAGCAGATTATTTGGGAGAGTAGTGGAATTAGGATTAGTGGATACATAAAGCTGTGTATCATCAGCGTAACAATGAAAATGAATGCCATAATGACGGAAAATATTGCCAAGTGGTAGAAGGTATATGTTAAACAGGAGCGGTCCCAATACTGAACCCTGTGGGACTCCACTACAGACTGTTGAGCAGTCTGACCTGTGGTTCTGGATCTGAACAAACTGTGTCCTGTTGGTAAGGTAGGAAGCAACCCATTTATAAACTGTACCTCTGACCCCAATGCTAGCCAGGCGATCCATGAGAAACCGATGAGATACAATCGGTTTTACTTTTACTCAAGTATAGGTCTCTAATACTTTATACAACACTGATATGGTCTGCCTTATACTAGTAATCTTGTCCCTAAAAAAATATTGCAAACTCATCACATGTTTCAGGGAAGACACAGAAGGTGGGGTTTACTAGCTGATCTATACTTCTGACAAGGCAGCTGGGTTATTATTAGATAAATCGATTAAGGTAGAGAAGTAGTTTTTTCTTGCTGATTTCACTTCACTGTTGTAATCCTGCATTGTTGTTTAATAAATATCAAAATGTACTTGCAATTTTGACCTTCGCCAACGTCTCTCAGCTTGCCTACTGTAGCTGACAGACGAGTTGTTTACTTTTGTGCGGTTGTGTTTAGTGTTGCTATAGAGACGAACGGTTTTTCTTGGGGTCCGGGTTGCTTGTAGACAACTGCTGATTTTACACTCCACTTCGCTGTTTTTCTTTCTTTCTCTTTTTGATTTGAAGAGCACATGTGTTTACTTTAAGTTGTCGTCGTGTTGGTGTTATTCTTTATATTCTCAAGTTCATTGTCTAAGATAAAGTAACTACTACTGAAGAGAAGTTCATCTGACTTTCGTCAGACTACGAGATGTTATATTTCCTCTCCTTTAGCGAAAGCAGTTAACGAGGTTTGTTTAATATTTGTTTCTACGTGAATGTTAGTCTGCTAATGCAGGTATATGTATCGCATTTCTTAAAGACGTGAATTGTATCGAACATGTTACATTTGCTTTAGTTACATTAATGAAGTTAAAGGATAAATGCCATGATCTTTGTCATTTATAGCAAATATCTTTGCAATCCTGTATTTGTAGTTCTCACGATGGGAAATGAGTTTGTTACACCATAAACCATCCGTCTTCACAAAGAACTGTTGCTGCTTGTGGTCATTAAGGGGAGGCACAGTGAGAACTCGTCTGCGCGGTGCAGGCAGTGAACACCCAGCGAAAGTCGTATCCTCCGTATGCCATCTCTAGGCTTCATCCACGTCATGCAAGAGCGGCGCGTACTACGGAGTACAAGAAATTAAGTGCTATAAGTTTGTCAAACTGCTGTTAAAAGACGGACTTCATTCATTTTATCGTTAAAATCGAATGCTGGTGTACATTCATGCTCGTCTGTTAGAGTGATTGTAAAAATTAAGATAACTAATTGTCACAGTTAAGTGTTGTTCGGTCGTAAGCATTTCGATTTATCATATTTTATTCAGGAAACTGTTCTTTGCAGTGTTTTATTCAGATTATTCTGTGTTCAAGGTAGTATATTCTACAGTAGCAGTATAATTAAGACAAAGGATTAAATTTAGACTAATGGCAGAAAATAGTGAATCCCTCAGAAGTGACGGTCAGAATGAGATGGTGGTAGCTGCTCTCAAACCTTCATCTCAGCAGACAGCACAACAAGAAAATCCCCAAGTAGAGGCAGAAATGCACCCAAAGACCGATGATGCGTCGCATATTGACGAGCAAAGTGAGCCTCGTAGAAGTCAAAGAATCCGAACCTTAACTGCAAAAGGGCAAGAACTGCATCATAAAAGATTCATGGAACTTGAACGTCGTTTTAAGGTACAGTACGAGAAGTGGGGAGTTCTTGTAAAGGATGCCATGCAAACGGTGAGCGGTCCTTGCACAGACAATGTGCTGCAAGACTTAATTTCCCAGGTAAGCAATGCTGCAACAGAGTTGAACCATGTGTATGAAGATCTGCGCAGAATTAAGGTTCCAAATAATGACATGCGCCGTAGAATGGATAAATGTGAAACTGTTACAAGAAAGGTTGCATCAAAAATATTGGATTGGATAGAAAGAAAAGAAGAGGCAGAAGGGGAGCCACTGGATTTGAATGACATTAAGTCAGTCATCTCATCCATTTCTTCAATTGGGTCAAGTTCTATTTCCAGACGGTCAAATTCTACTTGTTCTCAGAGCAGTTCAAATGTTACTTCCATATCTTCATTTTTAAAGCGGCAAGAGGCAGCTGCTGAGGTTGCTGCTAATCAGGCCACCTTACAAGTCTTGCAAGATCAAGAACGCCAATTAGGAGAAATTCAAACCCTTGAAGCTGAAAATAAAAGGATAATAGCTCAACAAACAGCAGATAGTTTAAGACGACGCTTAGAGAGAGAACAGGAAGAAACTAAACTACAAGCCCAGTTAGAGATTGAAAATGCAGCAAGACAGAAAATGTTAGATGAAAAGCGTAAAGAGCTGGAGCGTCTAGAAACAGTCAAACAGTTAAATGCTGCTAAGGCACGAATGCAAGTATACTCACAGAATTATGCTTGTGAAAGGGAATTTGAAGATGTAAGATGTAAATGTGAATCAAAGGATTGGAAAGAGGTACCTGGACACGGTAACCACCCTTTCCAATATCATCCTCCACAGCAAGTCGTAGTAAGCCCACAGCATGACAGCATTACATCCCTCGCAAGGATGCTGGCCGAATCGATCAGCATGAGTTGTCTGCCAATTCCAGAGCCAGCCATTTTTACTGGTGACCCACTCTGTTACAATGACTGGAAAGTATCCTTTCAGACACTAATAGATCGAAAAAATATTCCCGCCACTGAGAAACTTTATTATCTTCGTAAGTATGTGAGTGGAGCAGCAAAAAGGGCTATTGAGTGTTATTTCCTAGTAGGGACCGAAGCTGCCTATAGTGCTGCCTGGTCTGTCCTAGAAGAGAGGTTCGGAAATCCATTCATCATAGCCAAATCCTTCAGAGACATTCTCAAAGCATGGCCCAAGATAGGCCTAACGGACAGTGTGGCACTCAGGGATTTTGCAGACTTCCTTCGTGGTTGTGAAGCTGCCATGCAGGACATCAAGAGTCTTGAAATTCTCAATGATTGCAGTGAAAACCAGAACATGCTTTCTAAGCTTCCTGATTGGTTAGCATCAATGTGGAATAGGAAAGTGATAGAAATTGAAGAAGAAACAAACATGTTTCCTAGTTTTAGTCAATTTGTTAAATTCCTCACGAGAGAAGCCAACATCTCCTGCAACCCAGTTACTTCCCTTAACGCATTGAAGCACACTTCAAATTTCAGTGAGACTGAGATGTTTAGAGCGTCGAGACCACGGAGCCAAGGGATAAGAGCATTAGCTGCTCACACTGTTGAGAGTTCAGCTGTCACATGCACATTCTGTGAGATGTTAGGTCACAGTATCCATAAGTGTCGTAATTTCAGTGCAAGACCTGTAGCAGAGCGGCATAAATTTGTCTTGGAGAACAAATTGTGTTTTGGGTGTTTAAGGTTAGGTCATCGTTCCAAGAACTGCAATCATAGGAGCATCTGTGAGGTATGCCAGAAGGGACACCCAACTTGCTTGCACAAAGACCGTGCTAGAGATGATAGGAAGTACACAAGGCCAAGCAATGGAGAACTTGAAGGAGCACAACTATCACAAGAGAGGACACCAAGCACATCTCCACATGCTTTGTCCAATAGAGTCATAGTAGACAACGGCCTTACAAATACTTCCACAATAATTCCTGTATGGGTATCAGCCACAAGTGAACCACATCAAGAAATTCTAGTGTACGCACTTTTGGACACTCAGAGCGATTCAACATTCATTCTGGAAGAGACAGCAGAAGCTCTCAGTGTTAGGAAAGAACCAGTCCAGTTAAGGCTCTCCACAATGACTTCAAAGAGTATGGTTGTAGCTTGCCACAAGTTGATGGGTCTACAAGTTAGAGGTTTCTATTCAGATAAAAGTATTCTGCTGCCAGTGACTTACTCACGAGAATTCATCCCTGCGAGTAGAGAGCATATTCCGACACCAGAGACTGCACGAGCATGGCCTCATCTTGAGCATATTGCCGGAGAAATTGCTCCACAACAGAGCTGTGAGATCGGGCTCTTGATTGGTTACAATTGTTCTCAAGCTCTCCTCCCGCGTGAAGTTGTGTATGGTGAAGAGAACCAACCCTTTGCGCAGAGAACAGACTTGGGATGGAGCATCATTGGATGTAGCAACCTTCACATCGACTATGGAGACGCAATTGGAGTAAGTCATCAAGTTATGGTGATGCCAGTGATCCCAAGCCTTCAGTCCTCTTCAGAGTTGAAGGGCGAGATTCACTTTGTCTGCAGAACACAGGTTAGAGAGATGGTTGCTCCACCAGACATAATTAAGGCACTTGAGTCTGACTTTTGTGAAACAGTTACAGAAGATAAACAGATCTCCCAAGAAGACCTACAGTTTCTAACACAACTGAAAGAAGAGATATGTATTAAGGATGATGGACACTATGAGATGCCTCTACCGTTTAAGGAAGCAAGGCCCAGTCTACCTAACAATAGGATATGCGCTGTACACCGTTTAAAATGCTTGGAGAAGAAACTTAGAAGAAGCAAGCAATACTACCTGGACTATACAAATTTTATGAATGACATCATAGCCAACGGTGATGCAGAACAGGTTCCAGAAGACGACATTAATAAGCAACCAGTGTGGTACATCCCACATCACGGGGTTTACCACCCAAGAAAACCTGGGAAGATACGCGTCGTCTTTGACTGTTCTGCGAAGTTTCAGGGTACGTGTCTGAACGAGCATCTCCTGACTGGTCCTGAGCTAACGAACACCTTGGTGGGCGTACTCTGCCGTTTTAGAAAGGGTCAGATAGCAGTGATATGTGACATAGAGCGCATGTTCCACCAATTCCATGTGAAGGCAAAGGATAAGGATCACCTGCGATTTCTATGGTGGGAGAATGGAGAGTTAGATTCTCAACCTTTAGTTTACAGGATGAGAGTTCATTTATTTGGTGCTGCCTCTTCACCCGGCTGTGCCAACTACGGTCTCAAGCATATTGCTGCTGTGGGACGAGGATGTTTCAGTGATCTCTCAGTCAGATTCATTGAAAGGAACTTCTATGTAGATGATGGATTATTGAGTGTGTCATCCTCAGAAGCCGCCATTCAAATTGTGAAAGAAGTCAGAGAAATTTGTAAGACAGGCGGACTTCGACTGCACAAGTTCATCTCTAATAGCAATGAAGTCTTGGCAACGATTCCCAAGGAAGAGCATGCTGAAAAGGTTGAGGATCCATATATGATGTTAGATAAAACACATGTAGAAGGAGTGCTTGGTGTGTCATGGTGTGTTACATCGGATGAATTTCAGTTTAGAGTGACACTGAAGCAGAACCCACTGACAAGAAGGGGAGTCTTGTCAACAGTAGCTTCAATATATGATCCACTTGGGTTTATAGCACCTTTAATCCTGACAGGAAAGCAAGTCTTACAGCATATGTGTGTTGGAAAAGTTAGTTGGGATGATCCACTCCCTGTTGATCTCCAGCCTAAATTGGAGGCCTGGCTCCACGATCTTCAAAATCTGTCAGAGGTGAAAATCCAAAGATGTTACATGCCATCAGACTTCAAGGATGTTCAGCGCTATGAGCTACATCATTTTGCTGACGCCAGTCTTTCTGGCTATGGAGCATGTTCATATCTGAGAGGAATCAATGCAACAGGGGAGATTTACTGCTCCCTAGTTATGGGGAAGTCTAGAGTTGCCCCCATGAAATTTATGACCATCCCAAGACTTGAACTTTCAGCTGCGGTTGTCGCTGTGCGAATAAGCGATATGCTTAAGAGGGAGTTGGAGATAAATGCACTACAAGAATATTTCTGGACAGATTCGAAGGTTGTACTTGGTTACATAAACAATGATGCCAAGAGATTCCATCTTTTTGTGGCAAATCGAATCCAACGCATCAGACAAAGCACAAAGCCTGAACAGTGGAGGTATGTGTCCTCAGAACAGAATCCGGCAGATCATGCCTCCAGGGGGCTTATAGGAGAACAGCTTCTAAATTCCAACTGGTTCACAGGACCGGAATTTCTTTGGAACAGAGAACTTCCTAGAGAAGAAGTTATGGTGGGAGAGTCTGTGGACAGTGACCCAGAACTACGGAAGGTAACTATTCACGACACTCAAGCGACAGAAGAAAGATCCTTACAAGATCGGCTCTGTAAATTCTCTGACTGGACAAGAGCAGTGAAAGCAGTTGCCAGGCTTAAGCGATGGATCAAGGAAATTAAACACTTACAATCTAGGTCTGGAGAAGCCACCAGCTTGGCTGAGAGAAGTGAAGCAGAGCTCACTATTATTAAGATGTCTCAAGAGAAGGCCCTTTTCAAGGAAATTCAGCATATCAAGAATCAGAGCATGCCGAATGTTCGGGATATGACTAAGTTGCACAGACTGAACCCATTTCTTGATGAGCAAGGCATTCTCAGAGTGGGAGGTCGCTTATCACATGCTACTCTTCATCCACATGTACGACATCCAGCAATCCTTCCAAAGGATAGCCATACTTCAATGTTGCTCATCAAGCATTATCACGAGAAAGTACATCACCAAGGACGGGGAATGACCATGAATGAGCTGAGGTCTAATGGCGTGTGGATCCTGGCATGCAGTGGTGCAGTTTCTTCTTACATCTACAAGTGTACTAAATGCAGGAAATTTAGATGATGTGCTGAGGAACAAAGAATGGCTGACCTTCCAGAAGAGCGTACAGAGGCAACTCCTCCCTTTGTATATTGTGGGATGGACTGCTTTGGACCATTTCATGTGAAAGATGGGAGAAGAGAGTTAAAGCGCTATGGCCTGCTGTTTACCTGCATGTGTTCAAGAGCAGTACACATTGAGATGCTCGAGGATCTATCCACTGATTCTTTCATTAATGCCTTACGCTCATTCATTGCTATAAGAGGTGCTGTTCGTCAAATTCGGTGTGATCAAGGTACCAATTTTATGGGTGCAAGAAATGAGTTCATTGAAGCTGCAAGGGGAATGAACCAAGAGCAAGTGAAAGCACTAGGTTGTGAGTTTCTCATGAACACACCATCTTCAAGCCATATGGGAGGTATTTGGGAAAGGCAAATACGCACAGTAAGAAGTATACTGATGTCTGTTCTCGATCATTCAGCAGGGCGACTTGATAGTGCCTCTTTACGCACCTTCCTATATGAAGTAATGGCTATCATAAACAGTAGACCACTCACTACTGAACATCTGAACAACCCACACGGTCCAGAGCCTCTCACACCGAACCATATCTCGACAATGAAGTCCAAGATCATTTTACCCCCACCGGGAAGGTTCATTAAAGAAGATCTTTACCTTCACAAGAGGTGGCGCAGGGTGCAATACTTGGCCAATGACTTCTGGTTTCGTTGGAAGAAGGAATACCTTCTTAATCTTCAAGCTAGGCAGAAATGGAACAAGGATCGGAGGAATGCAGAGGTCAACGACATCGTTATTCTGCAAGATGACTCTGCTCCACGGAATCAGTGGAAGTTAGCAAGAGTACTGGAAGTATACCTAGGACGTGACGGGAAAGTGAGGAAGGTGAAACTACTTGTTGGTGACTCAAATCTGGATAAATATGGCAAACGCACTGCCAAGCCTATCTTCTTAGAGAGACCCATTCATAAAACGGTGATCTTGCTAGAAGCTACTGATAGGATTTAGATAGTGGTTATTCTCTACCACATCTAGTTTGTTAGTAGAGAACATTTGTCAGCTCTTGATTGAAAATCATAAGTGATTTGGTGGGAGTGTAGCTGACAGACGAGTTGTTTACTTTTGTGCGGTTGTGTTTAGTGTTGCTATAGAGACGAACGGTTTTTCTTGGGGTCCGGGTTGCTTGTAGACAACTGCTGATTTTACACTCCACTTCGCTGTTTTTCTTTCTTTCTCTTTTTGATTTGAAGAGCACATGTGTTTACTTTAAGTTGTCGTCGTGTTGGTGTTATTCTTTATATTCTCAAGTTCATTGTCTAAGATAAAGTAACTACTACTGAAGAGAAGTTCATCTGACTTTCGTCAGACTACGAGATGTTATATTTCCTCTCCTTTAGCGAAAGCAGTTAACGAGGTTTGTTTAATATTTGTTTCTATGTGAATGTTAGTCTGCTAATGCAGGTATATGTATCGCATTTCTTAAAGACGTGAATTGTATCGAACATGTTACATTTGCTTTAGTTACATTAATGAAGTTAAAGGATAAATGCCATGATCTTTGTCATTTATAGCAAATATCTTTGCAATCCTGTATTTGTAGTTCTCACGATGGGAAATGAGTTTGTTACACCATAAACCATCCGTCTTCACAAAGAACTGTTGCTGCTTGTGGTCATTAAGGGGAGGCACACCTACTATCTTGCCTAAATTTTAATAATAGATGGTGTGTTTCTCCAGGGCATCTTAATTTTACCAGAGATTATTTTAGCTACCTTTGGTGCCACAGCATCAATACAGTTCATAACTATGTGTGTGAATGTTTCAACTAACTCATTCCCATTTTCTGAGAGAGGAGGAAGGGACTGTATCATGTCTGTGAAGGCCACGGCACTGCCAGCACTGAGATAACGTGCGCTTTATTGTGTTACAATCCTGTTATTGTGCGCTTTTCACTGAGTATTCTAGTAGATAATGACATATTGAAAAATACACCAAAATAATCATTGCAACATCAGTAATTTCAGTATTATTAACCTCTATGCATTTAGAAATGATCAAATCTAAAATGTGGCCCTGCTTATGAGTTGGGCTTGATACATGCTGTATGAGATCAAAAGAGTTAAGCATCCTCATGAATTCTGAAGTGTTGGATTTGTGGATATATCCATGTGAATATTAAAATCCCCAGCAATTAAAACATAATCAAAATCAATTAAAATCCTAGAAAGCATTTCTGCAAAATCTGTATGTAGTCTCGGAGGATGATAGATAACAATCAAAAGAACTGAATAAGTACTGTACTTCAATTAATTTAGCTATTATAAAAGACTTGTTTGTGAGTGAGTGGACATTTAGTAAGGAGACTTTGAAGACTTGATGTGTTTGATCAGCATAGCTTACATCACTTGTGCATTTCACCGGAATCAAATTTTGTTTGTTACAATATTTTCTTATGATTACATTTTTATTTCAATTTTGAGAGCCATGCCACCGGCTATTTAAAATAACTGGAATGTAAGACTAACTAGGAGCATGGGTTCCAGTGTGTCAGACCTGGTGTATGATGATGCATTAATGCATCAGTATATAGGGGATGAAATACAAAAACAACAAGATCCACAATGCTTTGGTGTAACTCTAGCTAGGAAAAGGGTTAAGACTGGTGGAGGTCAAATGTCCACAAGTTCCCTTACTGTTGAGGAGGATAAGACACTGGAGATACTGGGCCCCACAGCTACTGAAGGGATACCAGGGGATTTGATACAGGAGTATATAGCTTCAGAGTGGATCACCACTGTCAGCTAGGATATGTCCACCATCAAATGCACCGTCCCTAGCCATCTGACACTCCAGAATTGGCCCAGATGAAGGAGTCATGAGTACTCCCAGGCCACTTGGCCACAATGTCTGTAAAGAGGCCTTGGTGGATCCTTTACAGCAGATGTAGATGTAGGCTGGGAGTGTGTATGAGGATCAGAGTGACGTCCACTGCACCAACAACTCCTCGGATGTTTACAAGTGCATGAAAACCAATTTTGGTTTCATGTAATGCATCCCTAGTCCTTGGAAATGTATAGCAAGGTCCTAGGAAACGCAGATAGATATATATATATATATATTAGGGGTGGGCATAGATTAATTTTTTTAATCTAGATTAATCTCACTGAAATCTTGAAATTAATCTAGATTAATCTATATTAAAATGGCTCATATGCGTGCTACCCAAGTAATGACTAAAAGTCAGTTTTTGAGATAGGGTTTCTTAATACAGAGGGTGCATTAGACCAGGGGCTCATCTCCTGTTTCCAAAATGCATCAATGACTGCTTGAGAAGCTGTTCTACTTTGATACTTGAAGAAAAAAACATGCTCAATAAAATGTAGGCTACTCGTGTTCAACGGTTTATTCAGTTAAACATGAATTTGTAAGCCTACATACTGTACATTAAAAGGGGTTGATAACATGTTTATTCAGCTAAACATGATATTTGAAATGTAAGCCAACATTTAGTACATTTAACCTCACGGACGTAATTTGGGGGGTACTTTTTCAAAAGCCGATTTTGGTCCTCTGCAGTTTTAACGGTTAAAAAGAAATTTTAAAATAGCGACGAATCTAGCGCTAGGACCATGCAGAAAACGACCGCTCCGAGCTCCGCTCCGGTAATATTTTACGTTCCTAAAAATGAATTTTCCATGAAACAAACCTGGCGACTTCGTGGCTGCATCCATGTAAACACACGTACGATTTGTAATTCACAGGTTTGAAAACTCGTTCTCGCCCCTACTGTGCAATTTGGTTAGGAATACAGCCGAGCTAAACTATCAAGTTGAAAGTCATCATAGTTTGCTTACCCATTTTGACCCAGTTCCCAACCCAACTTTAAGAATAGATTAACGGCGATAATTTTTATATCGCCCGATAAGAGTATCAAATTAACGAACGCCGTTAACGCCCCACCACTAATATATATATATATATTTAGATATGTCAGCTTAGCTTAGTCCGTGGGCATCACCAACAGTCTGCAGAAGCCCACCTGGCATAAAATCAGAGGCGGTCTTTGCATAGAGGCATGGCTAGGCAACTGCCTTGGGCCCCTCCAACTGCAGCCCACTGTAGGGGCCCCCTGATTAGCTAAATTATTTCTCGCATATTAATGTTGATGGGCCCCCTAGCTAAATTTGCCTTGAGCCCCCAAATTGCTAAGTCCGCCACTGCATAAAATCGGAGGGCTGTCAGTAACTGCATCGTGGGGCTAAGGGCAAAATTCTGCATTCAGGCGAACTGAATACGTGGCTTCGTGGATTACGTCGTCTTCTTAAATTATATCTTCTATTCAAAGCCAATACTCCGAAGAGCTGCCATGTTCATCACACAAGCACAATTGCTAGCCTTAATCCAAGATACTTATATGTGCTGCCGATTAATCGATCCATTTTATTGGTCAAGTTAAAACAAGCTTAATATGCCAACTTGTATCCACTTCTTAGCAAAGAATACATGAATTGTGAAAGTTTGAAACGCTAGTAACTGCATGATGATGAATGGAGAGATTTAATTAAATATTGGGAACATATCAACTAATGCTAAATAATTCAAAGTAGTACATTTGATTTTTGTTGACACAATGTGGTATATGCGATGTAATTACTTCAAAAGAAAATAGGCTACTAGGCTAATTATACACATAAACGCAAATGTTGTAATGCCGTGATTAAAACCAGCGCGAGTGAAATTAGCGCCTCTATCCTTTTTGAGGTAGAACTGCACGTGAGCTTCGAGTTCAGAAGTACTTAGTGAGTTACGAATGGGTCCAGAGATTCTTAAGTTACGAACGACTAAGAATGACGTAAGTTACGAAGAGTTTCGGGAAACACTCGTAAATTTAAGAATATTCGTAAGTACGAGGTTACAAAGTACTTAGAGTTACGAACGTTTCAGGAAACCCACCCCTGTTCATTTACTGGACTTTAAAACAATTGCAACATATTTATTTCACAACCCAAGCATTTTATCTCTATGCATATGAAATCTCAAAACATCAGTACTTATCGCAGAACATGACCACAATGTGACTTTCAGGGCAGTATGGGGCCTTATGCGGCAGGGGTGTGGGGGGCTACCTCGGCCTTCTCCAAGTCCAGGTGTTTGCTGATGGTGGAGACCAGGCAGCACAGACACTCCAGACTCTCCTCAACTTGCTTCTTCAGTAGCTTCACCACACAACCATGCATGGTGGACTCTGACAGCTTCTTCAGCTTGAACAGCTCACCAAATGAATATGATGTTGCCAAGGGAACGGTGGCGAGCCTTGTCCTTGGCCTCGTCCTTCAGCCTCTGACCCTCCTCTTCTTGGGCGGAGACAACAAACAGGAAGTCAGGTCAGACATTGAGCAGTGACTTATTGTGTAATAACGAGGGCTGTGTGTACTGTGCGTCTCAGGTATTACAGTTAAGTTCTGATTGGGCTCATCATCACATTTAGACCTAAAGGTGCTACTCAGTCATGGTTTTAAGTAGAAATGGATGGGCCTGGGCCATACAAAACCCTAGTGCCCTGCAGAACTAATAGTGGGGTTTTCACCACAACACAATGTTGGCCCTGATCTTCTGCTCAGACAGTGAGTGTAGTGCTGAGCTACAACCAATGAGAACACAAGAAAGGGAATGAGGGGAAACCCTGCTGAGGTGTGGTACAGCATCCACACATGTTCCTGCTTTACCTTCATTCATATTATACACTAATGTTATACATATACATTGTTGTCTGTAGTTTGTTGTTGTTCTCAGATACTTCCAATTCACAATGACACCACTAAAAATAGACCAGGATAGATCCAGCAGGGCTGATATTTTACTGGATCTATGACAGTGAGTCTGAAACACCTGAACTCAATCATTACAGGTGTCCATATACTTTTGGACATAGTGTGTGTGTGTGTGTTTGTGTGTACCTTATCCAGGACCACAGTGCATGGTTTATTCATGCTGGCACTGATGAACTGGAGCCCCAGCAGAAACTCTCGGACATATTTCTTCTTCTCTTCTGGGTTCAGGGGATCAGGGAGGACCAGATCAGTAACACAGTACACAAACATACCAACAACCAACCAAGCTTAACACCAACCTATTAGCTTTGTAAAATTTGTAAGACAAAAGCCAACGTTTTCTAACTTAATAACGTGATTAACATTTAATTTATTTAATTACAGCTATTTGCAACTTTAGCATGTTGGGATGAAGTACATTTTTGTGGCACTGATACAAGGACATAAGATCACCAATATCTTCAGCTACCATTAGCTAGCATTAACTAGCATTAGCTAATCACGTGTCATGTGGCAAGAGGGAAGTCTCAAACATTCTTGCTTTGTAAAACATATTTTTCCTCCTATGACCAAGTGTAGCAAACTCTCTTTTTTCCTCCTACCCTCTTTGTACTGCTCTGTGGGCATGGCTGGAGTGGGGTCCTGTGGTCGGATTTTGGAGCTTGTGGCTTCTGGCTGTGGGGGTGTTGATCAGAAGTCTGGAGGGGGTCAGTCAACCATGGAAAAAAGCCAATGCCTACACAGGTGTCCATAGGCAAAGGTGAACCTCCCTAAAACCCTCGACAGTTACACAGCACAATCAAGTGAAACTCTGGGCACCATCTAATATGGTCTTGGTTCTACCCTTCTGGGACTACACTGACACTACAGCCTTAAGTACTGAATTATCTCTCACTGAAAGTCAGATTTTTTTGTTTGCATAGTCTTTTCAGTGTGGTAATAGTTTTAATAGATCCCTAACTCAAACTGACTTCCATGTACCAATAAGAAATATACTCCAACCCCACCATCATAGGGAGTTTTTCCTTGCCACTGTCGCCTTTGGCTTGCTCATTAGGGATCTGGACCCATACGATTGTAAAGCTGCTTTGTGACAACATGTGTTGTGAAAAGCGCTATATTAATAAATTTGACTTTGACTTTGACTAATGGGATGGCTCATGAATATTCATGTTGCTGCTTTAAAACGTGCTTTGAGCATATATCAGCAATACCACTGTTCCTTCCCCAACGTAGTTGAATAACTTGTTCGCTGGACTTCTAACATGCTGTTGTTGACAGTTTAATAGTTTAAGGACTAAAAAAAGATCAGGCGGAGTGGAGATGTACCTAATGCATTACAATGTGATGAATTCATAGTTGTCTGTGTAAAGTAGGATATCTTTTCTATAACTGTATAAAACTGTTACCATAATGTTGTTTTATAAGAATTTTAGCAAAATTGTCAAAACAAGTCCACAACACACCTGGAAGGAGAAAATATTTGTGGTACAGCCCAGTTCAGAATGAGGTGTCTGCTTCAGCCAGGAAGCCAGTATGCTTTAGTGTTACCTGTGGGGGTGCAGAGGCTGTGTCCTCCAGAAATCATCTCCTCTGTGATGTCCCTCCCACCCTGATTAGGGTCTTGAATCCTTATCTAAAGGTGGGGAGGGAGAGAGAGAGAGAGAGAGAGAGAGAGAGAGGGTTGTACTATTCTTTCTTACTCTTTTGCTTTAGCCCTTCATTAATGATCAGTAATATTTTTTAAGATTATATATGTATATGTACGCATGTGTAACAGTGCAGCGAGGGGAAACAGGTTCAAGTGAGAGTCAAAGTTCATGCAACAAACCCAACCAGGTGTTGCATTACTCTTTGAAGTGTCAGTTACTGGATATTGTCAATAATGATCCCCCAATAATAACCCTCACCCACCTACAAATCAAACTCAACATACAAGTCCACCTCAATAAAAGAAGCACTGTTAATACAGCAGCAGTATAACACCTGATTGTAATATCAGAGGTTTAGAGGCATCCTAATTACTGAAGTCACTTCACTGCAGTGTCAGCCCTGTAGACATTAAGTCTTCAGTGCAATAGTCATGGTATAACAAATTGACAAAGACCATCATTGGAGCTACAGAAAGCTCCACCATATAACATTATGATTCACAAGACTACATGTCAGCACCATCTTACTAAAGTCCACAGGTTCTGCAGAATCATAACGTCCAACACTTGCTGAGCATCACCAGAGAAGTTTATGACAAGACTGACATTGGCACCTTGTCTGTCGCCATAGAGACTGAAGACGGTGGCAATTGAATTACCTGTTTATAATAAATTACCTGTTTGCGTCCCCATTTGGTGGGGGTGGCTGGTTGCTGTGGGGGCAGAGCCTGCTGTTGCAGGGGGACAAGGATCATGACCAGGGGCTGGGCGGGGTAGTACATGAACTGGGGCTGGGCGGGGTATTATGCTCCAGATACAACACATGATGAGAACTGAACATTAGCGCACATGCACCAGCTTTGACACACAAAAACACTTTTGCCTTCAGATGGTACTATTCACAGAAAGACACAACGGTTTGTGGGCATACCGACAGTGCCAGACACTTTCATACATAAGTAACAATTAGACATTCAGACAGACGGTCCATCCAGCGCTCCATACTCCGCCCCATGCTCCGCTATGATATAACATATCTGCCGTGTTTAAAATTAATAACATAAAACGGTTAACTAGTGTGTCGTGAAGAACACAAATAAATAACAGCGGTTACAAGATTGACTTTGCAGATAGCTAAGCTAGCTAGCGTGCTAGCCCGTTTCCACGGGCCTTGAATCCCAGTCTGGTTGACGTGTCACCCCAGTAAAACCACCTTCCACAAAGTCTAATCAGCTAAAACGTATAATATGTACAATAACACAACAGCGCTGGGATTGTAAAATGTGGAAGTAGCTTGCTACAGTAGGTTAAGTATACTTAATCTATACTTAATTATTTTGTTAGCTAGGATCCAGAGTTCCAGGCTGTCCAGGCGTAGTAAACACTCTCAAATCTCCTCTACGGTGTTATCATTTAATACATTTTCTAGCTTAGCTGATCATATAATATACAAAACACAGAACTTAAAAGTAAACTATCTTAACACTTCAATGCTCTGATGAAGTAAATGCCAAAAGAATTGATGCAAGCTCCGCTGTCCTCACCTGTGCGTTGTCCCACCTGCTCAGATGAATGTTTTCTGCCCAGCCAACTACCTGCTAACAGAAGATATATAGAGATAAAATCCTACCGCTCCTAATGCAGAAGATCTATATGTAACTATATATAATGTACACATTTACTGCAAAATGTGTTTCTTCTAAGTTGACTGAGCAATGAAACAATGCGGACTAACGTAGTACTAATAGGGTTGGTCACTCGGACCTTCATACAACTGATGACCGCGCTGAAAACCGCTCTGAAAACGCCGTTTTACGGCGCTTTTGTGTCCATCCAAACGCGTTAAACGGCGTTTTGTAGTTTGCCAATGAGCAATAGAGTTTAACTTTATCGACCAAGCGATCGCTGCTTAATAATTCGTCCAGAAACGCTTCCGTTGAGTTGTGACTGGATTTCGTTTCTGAATGTGCAGCGTTTCCTAAATAGTGTAGCTACGCGATGTCACTTTCCGAAAACGCTTTTTGGTTGCATCGTACAGGTTTAGTCTTCTTGCAGTTCATTTATCACAAAATTTATATGCATCAACTTCAAATCTTTGTCAATGATTTCACTTAATTTTCTTATAAATTCAAGGTGATCGCTTGCATTTGGTTAAATATGGTTAGCTAGTAAACATCATATCTTAGTGAGTTTGTCTTATCTTAGTAAGTTTTACGATATACGAATAATGTATGAGGTGAATATTTAAACAGTTAAGCACTCTTGTTAATCATAAACCGATCAGCATCTGGAGCTAATAATTGGATAGAACTGTATATCTGCATCTGAAGTCAGCGCATATAATTTTAATTAAACTACAGATAGAAAATAGATCTATACATGTTTTATCGGAAGGGGTCACAAAATTCAGTGTTAATGATTGTGTTTCTTTGTATATTAGGCTTCTTCACCCCCAGGAAACACGTAAAAAGCCTTGAAATGCACACATCGCAGATGTGGAAGATTTTCTCATATCAAATTAAAAATGAAACGTGTTTACAGCCAATCATTTGTTATATGTTCATTCTATACCACATTTAGTGCCACAATGTATTAAATCAATACAATTTCAATAGTTTTACCAGTAATAAAGCTAGCCCTATAACCGATTAAAAACACACAGTGGCTCATGTTAAAAAATCCAAAAGTGAACGGTGTTCTGTCAGTTTGCCATGTTTTGTTAAAATGTCTTGCAGTGCACAAAGCAGATGTTTTGTGAATGTTCAATAAATAAAATAATTTTGTCTTTGGAGCTCAATAATTGCAAAAATAAAAAAGGAATACAAATACTGTGTGTGCGAGTGTGTGAGAGAGAGAAAGATCGAGAAAGAGAAAGATCGAGAAAGATCGAGACAGAGTTACGTCATTATACGTGTATGACGTCATCGAAACGGCTCTATAAAAGGCCCAGCTGTCGCCATCGATACAACCATTACGGTCAGGACGCGAACTGGACACAGCGAGTGGCAGATTACTATTGTCATTTCTACATTATTATCAAGGTCTTCATTCTCCAATATCAAAGGTAGGTCTAAAAATTCTTAAGGTAAACCAGTGGGAAACTGCTAGGCTATATGATAAGATTGTGTAAAATATTTCCATTATAAGAAGCTTGGAGAGTATACACAGAGTAGAGTATGTATGCTCCTGTACAGTATGTAACCGCCTTAGGAGAAGTGAAACTGGATATCCGTTCATGTATTTATAAATTGTTTAAAATATGTACCTATGTGTGGTGGCGGCACGACTGCCGAGCTGTGGGCGGCCCCCGGTCGTTGGTCCTACCCACCCTGCTGGGCAACCGGCCAGTTCAACTGGCCCGCCTGCAGGCGGTGTGAGCCGATCTGAGCGGTGGATTCGTCCCCCTCGCCGGTTGGACGTTTTTGTTAATTCTGGGGGGGCGTGTGTAGCGACTACTACTGAATTCCCTAACGGACAGGCACTTGGCCACTCAAGGCGTCTTAGCCCTTTAAGTGACACTGGGGGAGGTCTAATATTATTTTCTTAAATAAGAGATGTACTATGCATTTAGTGGAATACTGATCAATATATATTATTATATGGCTGGAAAAGCCCTATATATTATCACACTTCTTCCACACATTTGTGCGTTTAATACAGCACAAAGCGCTTAACGTACAGACTCCGTTCAACCTGCGTTTCGAAGGTCTCGATGCTGTGATTTGTGCTATGTGGTTTGAGTCGATAGTACGGTGGCTCTGAAAGCCCATCGCGATGCAAGCGGAAAACGCGCTGCAAATGCTTTAAAATGACAACACGTGCGCTACATTTCGGAAACGCGCTGCAAATTCAGTAACGCTGCAAAACCTGCCACAACACAACGGAAGTGTTTCTGGTCGAATTATTTTTTGCAGGGACTCTGCACGTTTTTAGCCATAACCAACAGTTGTGTTATACAGTTTCTCATTACGTTGAACGGGATTTAAGGTCTTTATGTGTAGTTGGCTAGCTACATTTAAAGAGCGTTAATAATTCCCCAAGCTAGCTATTTAGAAATTAATTTGTGTTAAATGGGATTTTTAAATCAGGGTTTTTAAGCTTTGGTTTCTGTCTAAATACCTAGCTAGCGAGCTACATTTAAGGAGCATTTGATGATGATGATGAGCTAAATGATGCAGCATGTATCAAAACGATTCACAACTAAAATCAAGAGTTGTGTTGGACTGTAATCACTTTCATACACACTGCACACCTTCATGCACACGCACAGACACATACCCAAAGAGGTGTTCTTCAACTACAGACACACATTATGCACACACATTACTCGCATTACACTAGGGCACACCTTTTCAAGCCCTATAGTATGATTAGGAAATGCTAATCTAGTTATTGATCTGTACTTCTTGTACTGTTTAAAACTCTGAATTTATGTGTTCAGATTAAGGGAATGTTACATTCATTAGGTCAAATTTAGAGATATAATTTAGTGTGTATTAGTAAACTAAAATGTAAGGTATTTTGTGTTTTTCCCAGTAGAAAATCAGTCATAATGATGAATATGAGTAAAGAAAAAAGCAGCCACCACTTCCCTGTAATTGCTGCAGTGCCACAGAGGAAGAGGAAGGAACGCCCGGTCTCCCAGAACTTAATCATGTTTGGCAAGGCCTTAAGATTGCCACCACTGGTGAACACTCCTGGAAATCAGGGTGGCAGAACAAGGCATCTTCCTTTCGTCCAAGACAAGCAGCAGACTATGTTCCCTCCCCTGGTCAGCAGGAACAATAAGACTCCAGACATTTCTGGGCAATTTGTCGTTCACAACAAGCTGCCCTCAAAGATTGTAAAATCCTCCAAGTCTGGTGGGACCCAGAACATGAGGGGCGTCCCAGTAATGGTGGAGGACAAGCCCAGACAACCAACCTGCCTCCCTCCACTGCTCATCAGGAGGGCAGCTCTGCATAAGGCAGAGCGTAGAGCTGTGAGCTCAGCTCCACCTCGTCCCTCCCGGGTGCTGCAGCTCAACAAGGACCCTGTGCCCCTGGACCACCGACCCTGGCGGTAAACTCCAGAGGCAGGTCAAGTGCCAGGCTGGACAGACTGTCTCCAAGCAGCCTGGAGACAAAGGAACATGGAGCACAAAGCTCATCCATCTGAATGTGCCAAGCCCTGTTCCTATGTGGTCTCTGGACTTCAAGGTGCGCAGGTCCTGGTGTCCCAGACCCCAAGGAAGGGAAGTTCAGAGGGTCAAGGTAAGAGTCACAACATTACTATATCAAATACACTCACTGACTGCTTTATGTGATTTTTTTTTTTTTTTTTTTTTTTTTTTACTAAACACTTTGTACAGTTATAGGTATACATGTTGTGTCCTGCTGCAACCCAATCCTGATTGTTAGGGTGTTTCTTAATTCACTGTGTTCTTTTCCACACCAGGGTGCTCTACAGCCTGCACAGGTGAAATGAAGGTGCTGCACCTGCTCATCAACCTGATATCGTCTGACATCCAGCATTACACATACTGGCATATATCAGTTCTTCGTAATTATCTTTAAATAAAAGCATTTTAAATGTGTGCATGTATCCTAACAATTTCCTTGTCTCACACACACACACAGTTCTGTACAACACACATTACATTTAGTTTCAGTAATCAAGTTCCAGTTGAGACTGTTGGTGGCTCCTGTCAACTGATTCAGTAATATCCACTACATAAATACTGAGTAGAGACCATCACACTGACATGTGAATGAGCAGGAGAGAGTGTAACATACTGACACAGGGGGGCAATAGCGTTCACTGCTCTTCTGAAAAAAAAAATGGCCAAGGTCCCTGGAGGGATTATTGTGATTAAGTGACTCCTACAGTCAGATGTTCATTTACATGTAAATGCCATGTAATACTGGATCTCCACAACCAGTAAAATAGACTTTCAATTATTCCTGTTCTTCATCTTAATTATGTATTCACCTTCATCTAAGGAATCAAACGCCTCAGGGTTTCAAGCTCCCTTATATTCTTCACTATTATCTACAATCTGAAACACTTAGCCTACGTCAACTTTAGACACATTTGCTATCTGTGATTTAAAGACTTGACCAACTGGTTATTTGGTTTAGAAGTGGTTTGTAGGCCAAACCTTTTTATGTTCATTCTGTTTTAGTTTATTTTAAATATTGTGAGGCCTTCACGTGCCTGTATGACCTTCATACAATGCCTGGGGTCCTGATGAGGCTCCTGGGGAATCTCCTCCCAGACCTGGACTAAAGCGTCAGTCAACTAATGGACAGTCTGTGGTGCAACATGCCGTTGGTGAATGGAATGAGACATGATGTCCCAGATGTGCTCAATTGGATTCAGGTCTGGGGAACGGGCAGGCCAGCCCATAGCATCAAT
The DNA here is from genome assembly GCF_052324685.1 of Brachyhypopomus gauderio. Classification (NCBI taxonomy): domain Eukaryota; kingdom Metazoa; phylum Chordata; class Actinopteri; order Gymnotiformes; family Hypopomidae; genus Brachyhypopomus; species Brachyhypopomus gauderio. The sequence goes on along the minus strand of NC_135211.1, from coordinate 5,083,494 downwards.
GCCTTTATCATGCAGGAACTGCTGACACACTTCAGCTTCTGTCACGTCTGTCACATGCTCTGTGTGAAGCTGCTCTCATCCGTGAAGAGCACAGGGCGCCACTGGTGAATCTGCCAATCATGGTGTTCTCTGGCTGTAAGCACAAGCCCCACTTGTGGACGTCATGCCCTCATACCACCCTCATGGAGTCTGTTTCTGACTGTTTCTGTTTGAGCAGAAACATGGATATTAATGGCCTGCTGTAGGTTGTTTTGCAGGGCTCTTGCATTGCTCTTCCTGTTCCTCCTTGCACAAAGGAGGAGTTAGCAGTCCTGCTGCTGGGTTGTTGCCCTCCTACGGCCCCCTCCGTGTCTCCTGGTGTACTGGCCTATCTCCTGGTATCTGCTCCATGCTGTGATGACAGACACAGGAAACCTTCTTGCCACAGCTCGCATTGACGTGCCATCCTGGATGAGCTGCACTACCTGAGAAACCATCACCAGTAGGGGAGGAGCTAATGAGGAGAGGTATACCATCATCAGTAGGGGAGGAGCTAATGAGGAGAGTTATACCATCATCAGTAGGGGATGAGTTAATGAGGACAGATAGAATGTCATCATTAAATATATTTTCTAGTTCATTGTAAAATCATTTGATGGGTTAATGTATTCATATGTGAAAGCACCTTTGGGTCAGTTTATTATAGGTTTGTACTATGCACTAACAATATTGAACCTGCTTGCATTCAGCCATCTACAAACTGAAACATTCCAACAACCAATTATACACTATTTAATTTATACACATAAATAAAATAGTAAATACACTCTGCTGTATTTAATTACACAGATCAGGCATTGTTAAATAATAAAATATGCTTTGCTGTTTTGCTTACTATATAATATTTGTTTAATAATACTGACTGCAGATATCAATCAAGAAACAGACTGTAAGAACCACCGGCCTGTGTCATACTCTGGGTGGCGCTATTTCATACATATGTACATACATAAAAATCGATTTAGTTGATTTTATTTCATTCATTGTGTTAATTGAGAAAAACAAACTATTAACATTTCTACAAACACATCTCTAAACACATCAATTAACACATCTTCTGTTTTCTAAACCATTCTTACTTTGCATTTCCCCACACCTGCCTAAAACCTTAACCTAAACCTTAATATAAACATATTATATTGTGTATATATTGTATAATATATAAAACAAATGACTAGTCCATGAATTCAGAAGACTTCATACTTGCAAATCCTCCTTTATAAGTCTGGGGTTATCTTTTACTCTGTACCTGATAAAGTTAATGAAGTTATCTAAGTTAGTAAAGTAGGGATTTTCCACTGTTCTCTCCTCCAGTTCAGGAAAAGTCCAGTTTCAACACCAGTCCAGTTTAGACTGGAGGATCTTCAGAGACTCAGTGGAGGTCTGTTTATACACATCACTGATTATCTACGGAAGATCACATCTGAATAAAACATCACTGATTTACTGAAGACGCAATCACACAGAACAGTGCCAAAGTCACACAGTCACACATGACAGTGACACAATCACACAGGACAGTTACAGAATCACACAGGATAGTTACAGACACACAGCATATCTGGACACCGTCAGTCACCCAGCACAGGAAATACATACAGAGTCAAATAGGGGTCCATTGTCAGCTGTGCAAGCGCTATACTATATGCACGCACTATATATGACTGAAGCACTCAGTCAGATGGGAGCATGCTCACAATGGAAGCAGATGAGGTGTCATAGCAACACAAGATCAACCACTAAGCACTAGGTCGACCCTTTAACCAATGAGGAACCAGAAATGCTCTGGTAGTAGAACTGTAGATATTTGATCCCAGCTGGCCGTGGGGAATGATTACAGGAGACGCCCATAACCTCAACCCCAAAACTCCTATTGAGGAGATCAAAGCATCATCCTCAAGGTGACCAAGCCAGTGTGCTACCAGCACAGAGAACCTCAATGACTAAACATGTCAGGGGAAAGGGCTGACATAATTAAAACTGTTAAAAACGTCTCTTCCAACTAAGGAAGAGTGATGAGGACACAAGAGTGTGAAGACAGAGCTCAAGACTGTAGAGAGGAGGAATAGAAGCAGTGGCAGAGCAAGACTTTGTTTTCAAAGGGTGGCCAAAGGGTGAGCAAGGCTTTATCAGAGGGGTCCATATACAAATGATGGACGAAAGGAAACAAACATTTTCTCACACACACTCAAATTAAAATTGGACATGGCAAGTTTTTGTTAAATAAACAAACAAGACGTTAAACGACACCATGGAACAGTGAACATGTAAATGTAAACTCAGAGCCCAGAATATGACTAAAAACTAATTCTCAAAAATAAATCAATAAAACTTAATATGACATAGCCTACTAGGGTTGCCACCCTTCACAAATTAAAATAAGACACGCTCACCACAGGCCGTGACCAACATGACCCAAATGCCAGACTCGCATTTAATGTTGTGTTTTTTTGTAAAGGGGTGATAAAGAAAGCAATTCAATACTTTTTTTTTTACTTTACAAAAAATAAAGTGCAATGAACTTTTAAAATATAAACTAAAGAAGTTGAGAACTGAATGTAACGGTATATAACTTAAAATAAAAAAGGTGTAAATGTGTGCAAATATGTAAACATTTTTGTAAGAGTTACATCCTGCAGACTCTCTATGTGAACCCTGGGGACATTTTTACCTAAAGAGGAAACGCTTTCATTATGGGGACGTGGTGCAGTGTCGGTGTAGCAGAAGACACTCCTCCCTGAGTGCTGTGGACATGGAAGTGAGGAGGACCAGACAGTACTCCATCTCACTGCACACAGCAGCAACACCAACACCTACATGTGCAGAGTGAAATGGGGGGAGATCATGATGGAGGAACAGATCGACATCACTGGTAATGACACTACTGAACTCTCATAACACTCAGGAGTTGTTTGAGTCCATTTATAATAACTTAAAATGTGCTGTTGTCACGATGAGGGAGGGGAAGCTGAGAGAGCTGTGTGAACACAACATTTAATACACAACAAACACGCGACATTCACCATGACGACGACGACACGCGACATTCACCATGACGACGACGACGACGACACGCGACATTCACCATGACGACAACACGCGACATTCACCATGACGCATACATGCGTGTTTAATGTCCTCTTCACTTCACTTCCAGATCACACTAGAAGACCAGCAGTCATTAAAGTAGTATGAATGATGCATAATTCAAAAAGGCCTGGATGTGAATATGAGGGACCTGTCCTGATCTCTGGTCCTCTTGATCTTTTTGCTTTTCAAGTTCATTGATAATGGTGAGAGACTAGCCATATAATAGCCCATAATATCATGATTATACATCAGTATAAATCTAATAAAACCACATTAGCTCCCCTCACTCGAGACAGGGAGAGGTCGACCCGGGGAGACCGTTGTCCTGTATAGTGTGTTCTATGAAGGACTTTGTATTTTAGACATTTCTTATTGTACTAGGCAAAAAGTGATATATCAGAGAGTTGGGATAAAGGCGTCGATGTAGATACAGATCACCTGATTAGAACAGCCATGGTGTGACGCTTGTGTCGCGGTACAGTTGACCATTAACGTAGAGTTTGTCCACTGAGATTACTGCCCGGGAGCCTCCTTGAATGAAACTCCTGCGGATGGGGAACAGGACCTTGCGTCGCGCCAGGATCTCCTTGGGGAACTGGTCGTTGATACTGAAGTCCGTTCCTTTCAGCTTTTAGCATTGATGCTAATGTTATATAGGAAATCCCATATCATTGCTAGTGGAAATTAGCATGATAGCGTTGCATCACTGATAAATGTTGTGATCTAAACAGCAGGCTGGAAAAGGAGATATGGATGTCTATTCTGGGTTTCTTGAAGTGGAATGTCCATTCCGGGTGTCGTGAAGTGCGACTCTGGAACAGAAAGAAGAGATTATTGTAATGATATTCAGTTAATGATGTAATTTAATTGTAACACTAGGGGTCACTAGTGAGATAACGTTAGTTGAGCAGAACATGTATAGAGAGTGGTAAAGAAAGCACGTTGAGCAAGCTAGTAATAAAACAAGACAAGTTTACTAAAGTGTCTATCTATTGTATTAAGAACAAATACAATATCAATACATGGTACCAGGAGTGAATCGTAAAGAAAGCGACTTTTTTTTTTTTTTTTAAATAATGGCCCACCTCCACCCCCCCATCTTTGGAGGACAACTTTGTTTTTATGTACAGTTCAAATGACAATTATAGCAATTATAACCATATGCAAAGTGATAATTATTGGGGTTAGGTGGACCAAGAAAAGAGGGGGAGAGAAAGAATAAAAAGGGAAAAGACAGAAGGGCAGGGGAAAAAAAAATAAATACATAAATAATAAATTATATATAAAGAAATAAAGAAAAAAAAACCAACCAGCTCGAATGCCCACAGCAAAGTAAAGCAGAAAGTGTACCAAAGACATTTAGCACAAATGACGTGATGTATGTGTGAGTGTGTGTTTATGTGTAACCTAGTTGTGCAACATAGGATAAATGTACGGAATGTACTTACCAGCAAGGATAGAAAGCTGCGACAACCTCTGGCCTCCCCCAGAGGCCAGAGGTAGGCAGAGAAAGACCCGGGAAAGACCCGGCAGCACTTCCCAGTGACCCTCGCATGCCCGCCCCCACAGGCGGGAGAGTGAGAACCCCGGACAGCGCCCCCCACAGCCAAGGAGTGCAGGTCCAGGGGAACCAGAGGAAACACACGTAAACCCTCACACATATACACCTACACGCACATTCATGAATGAATGAATGAATGTTCGATTTATATAGCGCCTTTCCAAATTCCCAAGGCGCTGTACAATTTAACACAGGTACAAGTCACAGACAACCAATCACACACCGGCGAGAAGCGGCAGCCAATACCTCTACCGGGATCCACAGCCCCCTGGGGGACTGAATGGGGTGCAAGAAGGGGAGAGAGGACAGACCCTAGTGGCAGAGCACCATCCACCACTGGACATACAAGCACACACACACACACTCAGACACAGACACTACTTTTTATTGAACATAGAGACACAGACACACACTCAGGGAGAATTTTTTGTTGACTGCCAATTTACTCCATGTTTTTGGACTGTGGGAGGAAACCGGAGATCCCGGAGGAAACCCACGCAAACACGGGGAGAACATGGAAACTCCACTCAGATAGGGACTTGAACCCAAGACCCCAGTGCTGAGAGGCAAACGTGCTAACCACCAAGCCACCGTGCTGCCCAATTCATTCCATTCATCCCAACATGACTTCCTCCACACATCTGACCACACCCATATACACTCTTGCGCACATGGGCCTACCCCCAAATGTGCCCACACCCCAATATATACACACACATACACCCCAACATGTACTCATTCACCTACCTGTATAAAAAGATAGGACAAAGACACACATCCAAACTAACACCCTCCGCGGCGGGGGCAAATGGCTGGACCAGCAAGGATCGGTAGTAGTTTCCAGGACGCCACCAGCCCGGCCCCGCGCCCGCGACCCACCCCCGCCCCGGCAGGGAGCAGGAAACAGGTGGAGGAAGGCCTTCCCACCCCTCCACCCCCAGTGCTGTGTTGTGTGTAGGTGTTGGTGTATGTGTATGTGTGGTAGTGTGTGATACTATGGTGCTGTTAAAATTGAGGGGACAGGTGTTGGGACCAACGTGGACAAAGCCGCGGCCCATTGGCCAGTGTTCGTCCACACCGTCCCCTCAAAGGCCCTCAATGTCTAAGGTGCAGTAAAAACTGAGGGACAGACAGTGGTGAGGAGACGGGTGAACCATGGCAGCAGCCCCACCTCGTCAACCTCTGGTTACACGCCTGCCCCCCAGGATCCTAAATGTACAAGGACTGTGTGCGTGCGTGCGTGTGTGTATATGTGTGGGGGGTGGGTGGGTGGAAATGCGTAGGTCCAGAGGAAATGGTCCTCTGGAAGAGGAGAGCCAGCTAGCTGGCTCATTGAGCACTGAGCTTCACTGCCCCACCGACTCGAGGCAGGGAGCGGTCGACCAGGAGAGACCGGGCGGGCAGCTCCCTCCGTCACCGCATCCAAGCCCAGATCCCCACCGCCCCCACCACAGAGAACAGCCGGTCTGGACATCCACATACACCTAAACACATTCTCTTCTGCATACGTATACACCCGCACATTCATTCCGGGTCCCGCCACCTGGCCCCGCAGGGGAGGCCAGCCACCCCCCTTGGGGTCAGCACCTGCTCCCCCCGCACCCCCGGCCCCGCACCCCAGAGCCCAGAGGCAGCGCCATCCAAGGACCCCCCCCACCGCCCGCCAGGACAAACACACAAACATCCCAGGTCGGCAGCCCCGGCCCCCCAGCCCAGAAAGCGGCCGGCACGAGCAGTCCCCCCGGAGTCGACCCCCAGCCACCAACCGGCCACCCAGGAGTTGTGGCCCCAGCCAGCCTCCCCGACTAGCTAATGGAACTGATCAGTGGGAACCAAAGAGAGTTAAATTCTTCCAACTGGTCTATAGAGGAAGCAGACATTCTCTCCAGACAGATGTGATCAAGTAATAAGTTTTTGTAATGAGTAATTTGCAGGTCCTTTTTTGCTTTCCAATTGATAAGAATGGTTTTCTTGGCGATGCATAGGGCAGTAAGAACTATGTGTGATGTGTTTGCCTCTATAGTCAGTTCACTGACGTCTCCTAGGATGCACAGTCTGGGTGAAGTTGGGATGTAGCATTTAAACCACGTGGACAAGTCTACACATACCTTCTGCCAGAATTCCTGGACAGGCCTACAGTCCCATATAGCATGCATATAGTGATCAATTACATTGCCTGTACAGTGGGTGCATATGTTTGACTGTGCTAGGCCCATTTGGAACATCCTTTGTCCTGTATAATGTGTTCTATGAAGGACTTTGTATTGTATAAGTTGTAAGTTGGGGCTTTTAATAAAGATATTGATAAGTTTGTTTCAGGAAACCCACCCCTGTTCATTTACTGGACTTTAAAACAATTGCAACATATTTATTTCACAACCCAAGCATTTTATCTCTATGCATATGAAATCTCAAAACATCAGTACTTATCGCAGAACATGACCACAATGTGACTTTCAGGGCAGTATGGGGCCTTATGCGGCAGGGGTGTGGGGGGCTACCTCGGCCTTCTCCAAGTCCAGGTGTTTGCTGATGGTGGAGACCAGGCAGCACAGACACTCCAGACTCTCCTCAACGTGCTTCTTCAGTAGCTTCACCACACAACCATGCATGGTGGACTCTGACAGCATCTTCAGCTTGAACAGCTCACCAAATGAATATGATGTTGCCAAGGGAACGGTGGCGAGCCTTGTCCTTGGCCTCGTCCTTCAGCCTCTGACCCTCCTCTTCTTGGGCGGAGACAACAAACAGGAAGTCAGGTCAGACACTGAGCAGTGACTTATTGTGTAATAACGAGGGCTGTGTGTACTGTGCGTCTCAGGTACTACAGTTAAGTTCTGATTGGGCTCATCATCACATTTAGACCTAAAGGTGCTACTCAGTCATGGTTTTAAGTAGAAATGGATGGGCCTGGGCCATACAAAACCCTAGAGCCCTGCAGAACTAATAGTGGGGTTTTCACCACAACACAATGTTGGCCCTGATCTTCTGCTCAGACAGTGAGTGTAGTGCTGAGCTACAACCAATGAGAACACAAGAAAGGGAATGAGGGGAAACCCTGCTGAGGTGTGGTACAGCATCCACACATGTTCCTGCTTTACCTTCATTCATATTATACACTAATGTTATACATATACATTGTTGTCTGTAGTTTGTTGGTGTTCTCAGATACTTCCAATTCACAATGACACCACTAAAAATAGACCAGGATAGATCCAGCAGGGCTGATATTTTACTGGATCTATGACAGTGAGTCTGAAACACCTGAACTCAATCATTACAGGTGTCCATATACTTTTGGACATAGTGTGTGTGTGTGTTTGTGTGTACCTTATCCAGGACCACAGTGCATGGTTTATTCATCCTGGCACTGATGAACTGGAGCCCCAGCAGAAACTCTCGGACATATTTCTTCTTCTCTTCTGGGTTCAGGGGATCAGGGAGGACCAGATCAGTAACACAGTACACAAACATACCAACAACCAACCAAGCTTAACACCAACCTATTAGCTTTGTAAAATTTGTAAGACAAAAGCCAACGTTTTCTAACTTAATAACGTGATTAACATTTAATTTATTTAATTACAGGTATTTGAAACTTTAGCATGTTGGGATGAAGTACATTTTTGTGGCACTGATACAAGGACATAAGATCACCGATATCTTCAGCTACCATTAGCTAGCATTAACTAGCATTAGCTAATCACGTGTCATGTGGCAAGAGGGAAGTCTCAAACATTCTTGCTTTGTAAAACATATTTTTCCTCCTATGACCAAGTGTAGCAAACTCTCTCTTTTTTCCTCCTACCCTCTTTGTACTGCTCTGTGGGCATGGCTGGAGTGGGGTCCTGTGGTCGGATTTTGGAGCTTGTGGCTTCTGGCTGTGGGGGTGTTGATCAGAAGTCTGGAGGGGGTCAGTCAACCATGGAAAAAAGCCAATGCCTACACAGGTGTCCATAGGCAAAGGTGAACCTCCCTAAAACCCTCGACAGTTACACAGCACAATCAAGTGAAACTCTGGGCACCATCTAATATGGTCTTGGTTCTACCCTTCTGGGACTACACTGACACTACAGCCTTAAGTACTGAATTATCTCTCACTGAAAATCAGATTTTTTTTGTTTGCATAGTCTTTTCAGTGTGGTAATAGTTTTAATAGATCCCTAACTCAAACTGACTTCCATGTACCAATAAGAAATATACTCCAACCCCACCATCATAGGGAGTTTTTCCTTGCCACTGTCGCCTTTGGCTTGCTCATTAGGGATCTGGACCCATACGATTGTAAAGCTGCTTTGTGACAACATGTGTTGTGAAAAGCGCTATATTAATAAATTTGACTTTGACTAATGGGATGGCTCATGAATATTCATGTTGCTGCTTTAAAACGTGCTTTGAGCATATATCAGCAATACCACTGTTCCTTCCCCAACGTAGTTGAATAACTTGTTCGCTGGACTTCTAACATGCTGTTGTTGACAGTTTAATAGTTTAAGGACTAAAAAAAGATCAGGCGGAGTGGAGATGTACCTAATGCATTACAATGTGATGAATTCATAGTTGTCTGTGTAAAGTAGGATATCTTTTCTATAACTGTATAAAACTGTTACCATAATGTTGTTTTATAAGAATTTTAGCTAAATTGTCAAAACAAGTCCACAACACACCTGGAAGGAGAAAATATTTGTGGTACAGCCCAGTTCAGAATGAGGTGTCTGCTTCAGTCAGGAAGCCAGTATGCTTTAGTGTTACCTGTGGGGGTGCAGAGGCTGTGTCCTCCAGAAATCATCTCCTCTGTGATGTCCCTCCCACCCTGATTAGGGTCTTGAATCCTTATCTAAAGGTGGGGAGGGAGAGAGAGAGAGAGAGAGAGAGAGAGAGGGTTGTACTATTCTTTCTTACTCTTTTGCTTTAGCCCTTCATTAATGATCAGTAATATTTTTTAAGATTATATATGTATATGTACGCATGTGTAACAGTGCAGCGAGGGGAAACAGGTTCAAGTGAGAGTCAAAGTTCATGCAACAAACCCAACCAGGTGTTGCATTACTCTTTGAAGTGTCAGTTACTGGATATTGTCAATAATGATCCCCCAATAATAACCCTCACCCACCTACAAATCAAACTCAACATACAAGTCCACCTCAATAAAAGAAGCACTGTTAATACAGCAGCAGTATAACACCTGATTGTAATATCAGAGGTTTAGAGGCATCCTAATTACTGAAGTCACTTCACTGCAGTGTCAGCCCTGTAGACATTAAGTCTTCCATGCAATAGTCATGGTATAACAAATTGACAAAGACCATCATTGGAGCTACAGAAAACTCCACCATATAACATTATGATTCACAAGACTACATGTCAGCACCATCTTATTGAAGTCCACAGGTTCTGCAGAATCATAACGTCCAACACTTGCTGAGCATCACCAGAGAAGTTTATGACAAGACTCACATTGGCACCTTGTCTGTCGCCATAGAGACTGAAGACGGTGGCAATTGAATTACCTGTTTATAATAAATTACCTGTTTGCGTCCCCATTTGGTGGGGGTGGCTGGTTGCTGTGGGGGCAGAGCCTGCTGTTGCAGGGGGACAAGGATCATGACCAGGGGCTGGGCGGGGTAGTACATGAACTGGGGCTGGGCGGGGTATTATGCTCCAGATACAACACATGATGAGAACTGAACGTTAGCGCACATGCACCAGCTTTGACACACAAACACACTTTTGCCTTCAGATGGTACTATTCACAGAAAGACACAACGGTTTGTGGGCATACCGACAGTGCCAGACACTTTCATACATAAGTAACAATTAGACATTCAGACAGACGGTCCATCCAGCGCTCCATACTCCGCCCCATACTCCGCTATGATATAACATATCTGCCGTGTTTAAAATTAATAACATAAAACGGTTAACTAGTGTGTCGTGAAGAACACAAATAAATAACAGCGGTTACAAGATTGACTTTGCAGATAGCTAAGCTAGCTAGCGTGCTAGCCCGTTTCCACGGGCCTTGAATCCCAGTCTGGTTGACGTGTCACCCCAGTAAAACCACCTTCCACAAAGTCTAATCAGCTAAAACGTATAATATGTACAATAACACAACAGCGCTGGGATTGTAAAATGTGGAAGTAGCTTGCTACAGTAGGTTAAGTATACTTAATCTATACTTAATTATTTTGTTAGCTAGGATCCAGAGTTCCAGGCTGTCCAGGCGTAGTAAACACTCTCAAATCTCCTCTACGGTGTTATCATTTAATACATTTTCTAGCTTAGCTGATCATATAATATACAAAACACAGAACTTAAAAGTAAACTATCTTAACACTTCAATGCTCTGATGAAGTAAATGCCAAAAGAATTGATGCAAGCTCCGCTGTCCTCACCTGTGCGTTGTCCCACCTGCTCAGATGAATGTTTTCTGCCCAGCCAACTACCTGCTAACAGAAGATATATAGAGATAAAATCCTACCGCTCCTAATGCAGGAGATCTATATGTAACTATATATAATGTACACATTTACTGCAAAATGTGTTTCTTCTAAGTTGACTGAGCAATGAAACAATGCGGACTAACGTAGTACTAATAGGGTTGGTCACTCGGACCTTCATACAACTGATGACCGCGCTGAAAACCGCTCTGAAAACGCCGTTTTACGGCGCTTTTGTGTCCATCCAAACGCGTTAAACGGCGTTTTGTAGTTTGCCAATGAGCAATAGAGTTTAACTTTATCGACCAAGCGATCGCTGCTTAATAATTCGTCCAGAAACGCTTCCGTTGAGTTGTGACTGGATTTCGTTTCTGAATGTGCAGCGTTTCCTAAATAGTGTAGCTACGCGATGTCACTTTCCGAAAACGCTTTTTGGTTGCATCGTACAGGTTTAGTCTTCTTGCAGTTCATTTATCACAAAATTTATATGCATCAACTTCAAATCTTTGTCAATGATTTCACTTAATTTTCTTATAAATTCAAGGTGATCGCTTGCATTTGGTTAAATATGGTTAGCTAGTAAACATCATATCTTATTGAGTTTGTCTTATCTTAGTAAGTTTTACGATATACGAATAATGTATGAGGTGAATATTTAAACAGTTAAGCACTCTTGTTAATCATAAACCGATCAGCATCTGGAGCTAATAATTGGATAGAACTGTATATCTGCATCTGAAGTCAGCGCATATAATTTTAATTAAACTACAGATAGAAAATAGATCTATACATGTTTTATCGGAAGGGGTCACAAAATTCAGTGTTAATGATTGTGTTTCTTTGTATATTAGGCTTCTTCACCCCCAGGAAACGCGTAAAAAGCCTTGAAATGCACACATCGCAGATGTGGAAGATTTTCTCATATCAAATTAAAAATGAAACGTGTTTACAGCCAATCATTTGTTATATGTTCATTCTATACCACATTTAGTGCCACAATGTATTAAATCAATACAATTTCAATAGTTTTACCAGTAATAAAGCTAGCCCTATAGCCGATTAAAAACACACAGTGGCTCATGTTAAAAAATCCAAAAGTGAACGGTGTTCTGTCAGTTTGCCATGTTTTGTTAAAATGTCTTGCAGTGTACAAAGCAGATGTTTTGTGAAGTGTAGAAGGTTTAAGCAGCTGTTTCGAATGTTCAATAAATAAAATAATTTTGTCTTTGGAGCTCAATAATTGCAAAAATAAAAAAGTAATACAAATACTGTGTGTGCGAGTGTGTGAGAGAGAGAAAGATCGAGAAAGAGAAAGATCGAGAAAGATCGAGAGAGAGTTACGTCATTATACGTGTATGACGTCATCGAAACGGCTCTATAAAAGGCCCAGCTGTCGCCATTGATACAACCATTACGGTCAGGACGCGAACTGGACACAGCGAGTGACAGATTACTATTGTCATTTCTACATTATTATCAAGGTCTTCATTCTCCAATATCAAAGGTAGGTCTAAAAATTCTTAAGGTAAACCAGTGGGACACTGCTAGGCTATATGATAAGATTGTGTAAAATATTTCCATTATAAGAAGCTTGGAGAGTATACACAGAGTAGAGTATGTATGCTCCTGTACAGTATGTAACCGCCTTAGGAGAAGTGAAACTGGATATCCGTTAATGTATTTATAAATTGTTTAAAATATGTACCTATGTGTGGTGGCGGCACGACTGCCGAGCTGTGGGCGGCCCCCGGTCGTTGGTCCTACCCACCCTGCTGGGCAACCGGCCAGTTCAACTAGCCCGCCTGCAGGCGGTGTGAGCCGATCTGAGCGGTGGATTCGTCCCCCTCGCCGGTTGGACGTTTTTGTGAATTCTGGGGGGGCGTGTGTAGCGACTACTACTGAATTCCCTAACGGACAGGCACTTGGCCACTCAAGGCGTCTTAGCCCTTTAAGTGACACTGGGGGAGGTCTAATATTATTTTCTTAAATAAGATTTGTACTATGCATTTAGTGGAATACTGATCAATATATATTATATGGCTGGAAAAGCCCTATATTATCACACTTCTTCCACACATTTGTGCGTTTAATACAGCACAAAGCGCTTAACGTACAGACTCCGTTCAACCTGCGTTTCGAAGGTCTCGATGCTGTGATTTGTGCTATGTGGTTTTTGAGTCGATAGTACGGTGGCTCTGAAAGCCCATCGCGATGCAAGCGGAAAACGCGCTGCAAATGCTTTAAAATGACAACACGTGCGCTACATTTCGGAAACGCGCTGCAAATTCAGTAACGCTGCAAAACCTGCCACAACACAACGGAAGTGTTTCTGGTCGAATTATTTTTTGCAGGGACTCTGCACGTTTTTAGCCATAACCAACAGTTGTGTTATACAGTTTCTCATTACGTTGAACGGGATTTAAGGTCTTTATGTGTAGTTGGCTAGCTACATTTAAAGAGCGTTAATAATTCCCCAAGCTAGCTATTTAGAAATTAATTTGTGTTAAATGGGATTTTTAAATCAGGGTTTTTAAGCTTTGGTTTCTGTCTAAATACCTAGCTAGCGAACTAAAATCAAGAGTTGTGTTAGACTGTAATCACTTTCATACACACTGCACACCTTCATGCACACGCACAGACACATACCCAAAGAGGTGTTCTTCAACTACAGACACACATTATGCACACACATTACTCGCATTACATTAGGGCACACCTTTTCAAGCCCTATTAGTATGATTAGGAAATGCTAATCTAGTTATTGATCTGTACTTCTTGTACTGTTTAAAACTCTGAATTTATGTGTTCAGATTAAGGGAATGTTACATTCATTAGGTCACATTTAGAGATATAATTTAGTGTGTATTAGTAAACTAAAATGTAAGGTATTTTGTGTTTATTTTTCTCAGTAGAAAATCAGTCATAATGATGAATATGAGTAAAGAAAAAAGCAGCCACCACTTCCCTGTAATTGCTGCAGTGCCACAGAGGAAGAGGAAGGAACGCCCGGTCTCCCAGAACTTAATCATGTTTGGCAAGGCCTTAAGATTGCCACCACTGGTGAACACTCCTGGAAATCAGGGTGGCAGAACAAGGCATCTTCCTTTCGTCCAAGACAAGCAGCAGACTATGTTCCCTCCCCTGGTCAGCAGGAACAATAAGACTCCAGACATTTCTGGGCAATTTGTCGTTCACAACAAGCTGCCCTCAAAGATTGTAAAATCCTCCAAGTCTGGTGGGACCCAGAACATGAGGGACGTCCCAGTAATGGTGGAGGACAAGCCCAGACAACCAACCTGCCTCCCTCCACTGCTCATCAGGAGGGCAGCTCTGCATAAGGCAGAGCGTAGAGCTGTGAGCTCAGCTCCACCTCGTCCCTCCCGGGTGCTGCAGCTCAACAAGGACCCTGTGCCCCTGGACCACCGACCCTGGCGGTAAACTCCAGAGGCAGGTCAAGTGCCAGGCTGGACAGACTGTCTCCAAGCAGCCTGGAGACAAAGGAACATGGAGCACAAAGCTCATCCATCTGAATGTGCCAAGCCCTGTTCCTATAGTGGTCTCTGGACTTCAAGGTGCGCAGGTCCTGGTGTCCCAGACCCCAAGGAAGGGAAGTTCAGAGGGTCAAGGTAAGAGTCACAACATTACTATATCAAATACACTCAGTGACTGCTTTGTGATTTTTATTTTTATTTTTTTACTAAACACTTTGTACAGTTATAGGTATACATGTTGTGTCCTGCTGCAACCCAATCCTGATTGTTAGGGTGTTTCTTAATTCACTGTGTTCTTTTCCACACCAGGGTGCTCTACAGCCTGCACAGGTGAAATGAAGGTGCTGCACCTGCTCATCAACCTGATATCGTCTGACATCCAGCATTACACATACTGGCATATATCAGTTCTTCGTAATTATCTTTAAATAAAAGCATTTTAAATGTGTGCATGTATCCTAACAATTTCCTTGTCTCACACACACACAGTTCTGTACAACACACATTACATTTAGTTTCAGTAATCAAGTTCCAGTTGAGACTGTTGGTGGCTCCTGTCAACTGATTCAGTAATATCCACTACATAAATACTGAGTAGAGACCATCACACTGACATGTGAATGAGCAGGAGAGAGTGTAACATACTGACACAGGGGGGCAATAGAGTTCACTGCTCTTCTGGAAAAAAAAATGGCCAAGGTCCCTGGAGGGATTATTGTGATTAAGTGACTCCTACAGTCAGATGTTCATTTACATGTAAATGCCATGTAATACTGGATCTCCACAACCAGTAAAATAGACTTTCAATTATTCCTGTTCTTCATCTTAATTATGTATTCACCTTCATCTAAGGAATCAAACGCCTCAGGGTTTCAAGCTCCCTTATATTCTTCACCATTATCTACAATCTGAAACACTTAGCCTACGTCAACTTTAGACACATTTGCTATCTGTGATTTAAAGACTTGACCAACTGGTTATTTGGTTTAGAAGTGGTTTGTAGGCCAAACCTTTTTATGTTAATTCTGTTTTAGTTTATTTTAAATATTGGTTGCCTAATTGTCATGCAGATATAACAAAGTTGGTGGATTCACCTCACCTTGTCAGTAATGCTAGTGAAATGCCAGATTATGCCATAACCCTTGCAAATATAAATATACTGTTCAAAAAAATAAAGGGAACACTAAAATAACACATCCTAGTAGAAAATCTATTCATTACATAGTGGAATGTGTTGAGAACAAACTAACATAAAAATTATCAATGTAAATCAAAATTATCCCATGGAGGTCTGGATTTGGAATCATACTCAAAATACAAGTGGAAAATCAAATGACAGGCTGATCAAACTTTAGTTGAAATTCCTCAAGACAAGTTAAAATGAGGCTCAGTAGTGTGTGAGGCCTTCACATGCCTGTATGACCTTCGTACAATGCCTGGGGTCCTGATGAGGCTCCTGGGGAATCTCCTCCCAGACCTGGACTAAAGCGTCAGTCAACTAATGGACAGTCTGTGGTGCAACATGCCGTTGGTGAATGGAATGAGACATGATGTCCCAGATGTGCTCAATTGGATTCAGGTCTGGGGAACGGGCAGGCCAGCCCATAGCATCAATGCCTTTATCATGCAGGAACTGCTGACACACTTCAGCTTCTGTCACGTCTGTCACATGCTCTGTGTGAAGCTGCTCTCATCCGTGAAGAGCACAGGGCGCCACTGGTGAATCTGCCAATCATGGTGTTCTCTGGCTGTAAGCACAAGCCCCACTTGTGGACGTCATGCCCTCATACCACCCTCATGGAGTCTGTTTCTGACTGTTTCTGTTTGAGCAGAAACATGGATAATAATGGCCTGCTGTAGGTCGTTTTGCAGGGCTCTGGCATTGCTCTTCCTGTTCCTCCTTGCACAAAGGAGGAGTTAGCGGTCCTGCTGCTGGGTTGTTGCCCTCCTACGGCCCCCTCCGTGTCTCCTGGTGTACTGGCCTATCTCCTGGTATCTGCTCCATGCTGTGATGACAGACACAGGAAACCTTCTTGCCACAGCTCGCATTGACGTGCCATCCTAGATGAGCTGCACTACCTGAGAAACCATCACCAGTAGGGGAGGAGCTAATGAGGAGAGGTATACCATCATCAGTAGGGGAGGAGCTAATGAGGAGAGGTATACCATCATCAGTAGGGGAGGAGCTAATGAGGAGAGTTATACCATCATCAGTAGGGGATGAGTTAATGAGGACAGATAGAATGTCATCATTAAATATATTTTCTAGTTCAGTTTCCTTCTAACTATTCTTAACATTAAAAGATCATTGTAAAATCATTTGATGGGTTAATGTATTCATATGTGAAAGTAGCTTTGGGTCAGTTTATTATAGGTTTGTACTATGCACTAACAATATTGAACCTGCTTGCATTCAGCCATCTACAAACTGACAAATTCCAACAATCAATTATACACTATTTAATTTATACACATAAATAAAATAGTAAATACACTCTGCTGTATTTAATTACACAGATCAGGCATTGTTAAATAATAAAATATGCTTTGCTTACTATATAATATTTGTTTAATAACACTGACTGCAGATATCAATCAAGAAACAGACTGTAAGAACCACCGGCCTGTGTCATACTCTGGGTGGCGCTATTTCATACATATGTACATACATAAATATCGATTTAGAGTTGATTTTATTTCATTCATTGTGTTAATTGAGAAAAACAAACTATTAACATTTCTACAAACACATCTATAAACACATCAATTAACACATCTTCTGTTTTCTAAACCATTCTTACTTTGCATTTCCCCACACCTGCCTAAAACCTTAACCTAAACCTTAATATAAACATATTATATTGTGTATATATTGTATAATATATAAAACAAATGACTAGTCCATGAATTCAGAAGACTTCATACTTGCAAATCCTCCTTTATAAGTCTGGGGTTATTTTTTACTCTGTACCTGATAAAGTTAATGAAGTTATCTAAGTTAGTAAAGTAGGGATTTTCCACTGTTCTCTCCTCCAGTTCAGGAAAAGTCCAGTTTCAACACCAGTCCAGTTTAGACTGGAGGATCTTCAGAGACTCAGTGGAGGTCTGTTTATACACATCACTGATTATCTACGGAAGATCACATCTGAATAAAACATCACTGATTTACTGAAGACGCAATCACACAGAACAGTGCCAAAGTCACACAGGACAGTGACACAGTCACACATGACAGTGACACAATCACACATGACAGTGACACAATCACACAGGACAGTTACAGAATCACACAGGATAGTTACAGACACACAGCATATCTGGACACCGTCAGTCACCCAGCACAGGAAATACATACAGAGTCAAATAGGGGTCCATTGTCAGCTGTGCAAGCGCTATACTATATGCACGCACTATATATGACTGAAGCACTCAGTCAGATGGGAGCATGCTCACAATGGAAGCAGATGAGGTGTCATAGCAACACAAGATCAACCACTAAGCACTAGGTCGACCCTTTAACCAATGAGGAACCAGAAATGCTCTGGTAGTAGAACTGTAGATATTTGATCCCAGCTGGCCGTGGGGAATGATTACAGGAGACGCCCATAACCTCAACCCCAAAACTCCTATTGAGGAGATCAAAGCATCATCCTCAAGGTGACCAAGCCAGTGTGCTACCAGCACAGAGAACCTCAATGACTAAATATGTCAGGGGAAAGGGCTGACATAATTAAAACTGTTAAAAACGTCTCTTCCAACTAAGGAAGAGTGATGAGGACACAAGAGTGTGAAGACAGAGCTCAAGACTGTAGAGAGGAGGAATAGAAGCAGTGGCAGAGCAAGACTTTGTTTTCAAAGGGTGGCCAAAGGGTGAGCAAGGCTTTATCAGAGGGGTCCATATACAAATGATGAACGAAAAGAAACAAACATTTTCTCACACACACTCAAATTAAAATTGTTTATTTAACAAAAACTTGCCATGTCCAAACAAGACGTTAAACGACACCATGGAACAGTGAACATGTAAATGTAAACTCAGAGCCCAGAATATGACTAAAAACTAATTCTCAAAAATAAATCAATAAAACTTAATATGACATAGCCTACTAGGGTTGCCACCCTTCACAAATTAAAATAAGACACGCTCACCACAGGCCGTGACCAACATGACCCAAATGCCAGACTCGCATTTAATGTTGTGTTTTTTTGTAAAGGGGTGATAAAGAAAGCAATTCAATACTTTTTTTTTTACTTTACAAAAAATAAAGTGCAATGAACTTTTAAAATATAAACTAAAGAAGTTGAGAACTGAATGTAACGGTATATAACTTAAAATAAAAAAGGTGTAAATGTGTGCAAATATGTAAACATTTTTGTAAGAGTTACATCCTGCAGACTCTCTATGTGAACCCTGGGGACATTTTTACCTAAAGAGGAAACGCTTTCATTATGGGGACGTGGTGCAGTGTCGGTGTAGCAGAAGACACTCCTCCCTGAGTGCTGTGGACATGGAAGTGAGGAGGACCAGACAGTACTCCATCTCACTGCACACAGCAGCAACACCAACACCTACATGTGCAGAGTGAAATGGGGGGAGATCATGATGGAGGAACAGATCGACATCACTGGTAATGATACTACTGAACTCTCATAACACTCAGGAGTTGTTTGAGTCCATTTATAATAACTTAAAATGTGCTGTTGTCACGATGAGGGAGGGGAAGCTGAGAGAGCTGTGTGAACACAACATTTAATACACAACAACAAACACGCGACATTCACCATGACGACGACGACACGCGACATTCACCATGACGACGACGACGACACGCGACATTCACCATGACGACGACGACACGCGACATTCACCATGACGACGACGACACGCGACATTCACCATGACGACGACGACGACACGCGACATTCACCATGACGACGACGACACGAGACATTCACCATGACGACGACAAACACGCGACATTCACCATGACAACAAACACGCGACACACAACATTCACCATGACGCATACATGCGTGTTTAATGTCCTCTTTGTGACTACCCGATCCGTACACCCTGCCCGATCCGTACCGAGCATGCGCGAGAAAATGTGCGCATGCGCGTTGCGATTGGCCCAGGCACGTATCGGGCAGATATTTTGCGCATGCGTTAACACTTTACGACACTACTAGATGCGAAGTAGTGAACGGAGTGTGTGATCGTACGAGAAGCGTTGTAATAAAAAATGAAGGATTTCAGATTTTATGGCGAGTTAAAGGAGTATATCTCCCATCGTTTTTTCAAATCGACTTGTGATAAAAAAATATGTGACGTGAAATTCGTTGTGTATCTGAAAACTTTATAGTTGAAGGTAAGTCGGTCCTGTCGTGGAATATAAAGTTCTTATAAATATTAGTGTAGCGTCCCGGTTGAAAAAGTGGTCTCTCGAACGGATGGTTCACAACATAACATTTTATTATTATGCCTTAGTCATAAACACATCGTAAGAGCTTGTTCCCTCATCAACCAGGTGCTAAAGATCCATTAAAGTTACGAATAATTATTTAGTAATCTTGTTTTACACTGTTCTTTCAACCTTGACCGTGGAGTGCACCTGCTAACTACGCATCGGAACTCACACACTGATAGCGCGTTTATTTTTCTCTTCTTCGTTTCTTTCTTTCAAAATAAAAGCATAGCGCTGCAACAAAATAATAAAAGCTTATGAACCAACTTGCAATATGAAAACACTGAATATCAGGTCAGTTACACTCCCACCAAATCATTATAGCTTAACTGGCAAACAAATGGAGTAATAATGATTTCCTAACGAAGAAATGACCTGTAGCCTTAACTCAATAAACACAGTTTGTAATAAAGAATGAACTTTAACTGTGGAATGCAATTAAACAGTCTCTAATAACAAAACCAGTTTCTGCACTGGGCGTTCCACTATTGAAGGTTTACTAGAACATTGTCCTTTCTCCAACTTCTTTTCTGCAAAGCGAATCTTTACTTTCCTTACAAGTCCATCTTTGTCGGTCACTGTGTCCACTACACGAGCTAATCTCCATTCATTGCGAGGTAAATCATCCATCTTTTCCATGACGACATCTCCTACCTTCAAATTTCTTCTTGGAGTGTGCCATTTCTGCCTTGTTGCAATGTTAGACAGATATTCCCTTTTCCAACGGGACCAAAATTGTTCTGCTAGGTACTGCACTCGCCGCCATCTTTTTCGTGCATAAATGTCCTCCTTAATGAAGTTCCCTGGAGGGGGCAAGGCTGCCTTTGACTTCATAGTAAGTAGGTGGTTCGGTGTCAATGGCTCGAGGCTGTTCGGGTCACTGAGGTTGTCTACTGTGAGAGGCCTGCTGTTCACAATTGCCATCGCTTCATAAAAGAATGTTCTTAATGATGCATCATCCATTCTGTCTGATGAAAGTGAAGCTGTAGAACGCATAATGTTTCGAACCGTCCTGATTTGTCTTTCCCATACACCTCCTGTATGGCTTGAGTGAGGAGTGTGCATTTGGAAGTCACACTGTTTCTCAGCCAGAAACGTGGTAATGCGGTTAGTGTCCACTTGTTTCAAAGCTTCCTGCAGTTCGTTTTTAGCTCCAACGAAGTTGCTTCCTTGATCGCACTTTATTTCACTGACTGCTCCTCTTATGGCTATAAAACAGCGGAGAGCGTTGATAAAGGCATCCGTAGTCATGTCATCCAACATTTCTATATGAATTGCCCTGCAACAAAGGCAAGTAAACAGAAGTCCATAACGTTTATGTACTTTGCGATCTTGTTTGGTTGTAAAAGGACCAAAACAGTCCATTCCACAAAAGGTGAATGGTGGAGATGGATCTAGGCGCTGTTTTGGGAGATCCGACATTTTTTGTTTCTCTGTGTCTCTTCTGAGCCTGCGACATTTTACACATTGGTGTATAAATTTTGCCACGGCTTTGTTGATGCATGGAATCCAAATTCCGTTTGACCTAATCTCATTGATTGTCAGTCCTCTCCCTTGGTGTTGTACCTTGCTGTGACAGTGAGCGACGATTAGTTGAGTAACGTGATGGTCCTTGGGAACTAATACTGGATGCTTCAGTGTGGAGGAGAATGAAGCATTTCGGAGCCTTCCTCCCACCTTAAGGAGTCCATCACTATCAAGAAACGTGTCCATTTGAAGCAGTTTACTTTTGATAGGAAGTGCCTTTCCCTGTTTAAGCAGTCTTATCTCCTCTGCATATTCATTTGCTTGTAGGTCCTTTATAACAACACATTGTGCATTTTGTCTTTCTTGTGATGTGCTATGGCCTGTTGTTTTATCTCCCTTAACACGGCGGATCAGTCGAGCTATGGCTTGAGTGGCCTTGTACCATGAGGAAAATTTTGTCAACTTGTCTGACAAACCTTTCTGCTCCGTTTTAAGTGAGTTTAGTGCATGTACCTTTTTAACCTCTGGATCTCCGAGTGGCACATCCATGTCAATCTCTGTAGCTGTGGGAATTTCTTTGTTCCATAAAAACTGTGGCCCTTGGAACCAGTTTGATGTCATAAGTTCACTTGCACTTAAACCTCTGGAGGCCATATCCGCTGGATTTTGCTCAGAGGAAACATATCTCCACTGCTGGGGGGAGCTGTTGAGCCTTATCTTCTGAACTCTATTGGAAACAAATGTGTGAAAACGACGTGCTTCGTTATTAATGTAGCCTAAAACTACCTTAGAGTCTGTCCAAAAGTACTCGTCTATCTCCGTCAATCCTAATTCATCCTTTAACATGAGGCTTACAGTGATGGAGACAGCAGCAGCTGTCAGTTCGAGTCTAGGTATTGTTACTACCTTGATAGGAGCAACTCTGGCTTTAGCTGTAACTAAAGTACAATGCACTTGCTCATCTTTGCTTATATGTCTTAAATAAGAACATTGACCATAACCGTACAAGCTTGCATCAGAAAAATTGTGCAATTCTGTTTTCACTATTTTGCCAAAGTCTTTAGGAACATAACAGCGTGGTATTGTGATTTTCTCCAAGTTTTTTAAATCTTCTTTCCATTTTTCCCATGCTGGCTGTAGTTCACTGGGAAGAGGATCATTCCAACTTGTGCCATGTTTGCATGTCTCTTGAAGCACTCGTTTACCTGTGAGTACAAAGGGGGAGATGAATCCTAATGGGTCATAGAGAGATGCAACCATTGATAGGATGCCCCTTCTTGTAGCAGGTTGGTCATTGGGGAGAAAGCCAAACCTAAGTGTGTCTGAGTCTATGTGCCAGCGAATGCCTAGTGCTCTTTCAAACTTCGAGTCATTAAGTGCTAGGTCGCATGATTGCTGTGGAGAGGCGCGTTCTGATGGTGGAATGCTTTCTAACACTGTTTTGTTATTACTTACAAACTTGTGCAGTCTGAGGCCACCTAATGCACAGAGAGCCTGGCCCTCCTGAGTGAGCTGAATAGCTTCCTCGATGCTTGCAGTGCTTGTTACACCATCGTCCACATAGAAATCTTTCATTATGAACTGGGATGCAAGGGGAAACTGTAGCTCATTTTCTTTCGCCAGATGCTTTAATCCATAATTTGCACACCCTGGTGAGGATGTTGTGCCGAACAGGTGAACCTTCATTCGAAACTCCTGAGGCTCAGTATTCAGGTTGCCATCCTTCCACCATAAGAATCTTAAATAGTCTCTATCAGCTTCATACACATGAAATTGGTGGAACATTTTTTCAATGTCACATAACAAAGCAACTTGATGCCTTCTGAATCTGAGTAGAATGCCATTCAGATTGTTCAACAAATCGGGCCCTGACAGCAAATGATCATTGAGACTGTTGCCTTTGTATTTTGCTGAGGCGTCGAAAACCACTCTGAGTTTGTCTGGCTTTTGAGGATGATATATCCCGTGGTGGGGAATGTACCATCTTTCTCCTTCCTTTCCTTCACTGTGCACTTCCTCAGCTTCACCCTTCTCTATGACTTCACTCATGAACTTGACATATTGCTCCTTGTACTTTTGGGTTTTCAACAGTTTGTTTTTGAGGCTTTGAAGTCGTACAGTTGCCATTTGCTTATTATCTGGTAAGGAGGGTCTCTCTTTAAATGGAAGTGGCATTTCATAATGTCCTTCATTGTTTTTGTAAATGCCTTCTTTAAGTGTATTCAGAAAGAGAATGTCATCTTGGGAGATTGATATGTTATCCTTGTTGTCATTCTTAAAGTCATGCTCGAGAACCTTGATGGCGTCAGCTGGAGTCATTAAAGGGAGCTCCTTGGTCGTGACTCTGTGACATACAGCAGACATGCTAAAGGCGTCATTGTGAGATGAAGTGGGACCTACAATGCTCCAGCCCAGCGCTGTGCGGACTGCATAGGGTTCGTTCTCTCCTCCTAAAATTACTTGTTGTGGAGCTAATGCCTTGGAGCAATTGTACCCAATTAAAAGCCCAACTTCACACTCTAGCTGTGGAGGAATCTCATTCACTATTGCTCTAAGGTGATTCCATCGCCTTGCCGTTTCACAGGAAGGAATGTGGGAGCGATTAACAGGTATACAGTCTTTAGTGTAAGCAGGAGGGAGTTCAATCGTTTCTGAGAAGTTGTAGCCTCTCACCTTAAGACCTGATACACGTTCACTTGACATAACAGTATCCTTACCCAGCATTGTAGTGAGTCTTAACTTTATTGGAGTAGACTTAGCCTTAAGATTGTTAGACACATCTTGGTCGACAAATACTGTGTCACTCTGGGTGTCTAAGAGTGCATAAACAAGCCTTTCTTTACCTGGTTGTTGTTCTGAAGAAACCCATACAGGTACGATCATGGACGTGTTTGCACATTGTTCACTGGTTTCTGCGTTGAGAGACAGGGTAGTTGCGGCCTGTTCTGCGTCTATCTGAGTTGGGTTTGTGGCTAATTTAACACGGTCATAGTTGAAGTCGTGCAGACATGTGGGGTGTTTTTTCTTGCATATTTCACACACAAGTCTGTAGCGACAGTCCTTTGCGCCGTGTCCGGGTTTGAGGCAGCCGTAACAAAGCCTGCTGTCTTTTATGTATTTCCTTCTTTCTACAAGAGGTTTGTCTTTGAACTGGGGACAACTGTGAAGTTTGTGTCCGCTGTCTTGACAGAGCGAGCATGGCAGTGTAACGCGTGACCTTGGTTTAGTGGTTTCTGTCTCTGTTACTACCTGCGTTTGGAGAACACTGGATGTGAGCCTTTTTTCCTTTTGGTGACTTTTACTAGTGGTTTTGGTGGAGTCGGTAGATTGGAGAGCCTGAAATGATGTGATTGGACTGCACAAGATCTCTGCTTCAGAGGACAGAAACTCAGCAAAGTCTTGTAGATCTGGAAACTTTCCCTTTTCTTTCATGCTCTGAGTAGCTTGACGATTCCACCTCGCTGCTGCCCAAGTTGGTAATTTTTGAACGAGTTTTTGATTTTCTTCACAATCGTTGAGAATGTTTAAGCCTTCTATGTGGGGCATAGCTTCATGACATGTTTGAATTAGATCAGCAAATGCTCTGAATTCTGTAGAGTCATTTGTTTGTATTTTTGGCCATTTTGAAAGTTTCTCTCTGAAGGCTTTCTGTACAACAAATGGGTGACCATACCTTTGGTTGAGGCGGTCCCAAGCATCATCATATGCGGCACTGTCATTTCTGTAGAGGATGCCATCAAGCATTCGTCGAGCTGAACCTCCTACATATTTCTTCAAGTAGTGGAGCTTGTCTGCGGGTGAAATATTCCTTTTATCAACAAGTGCTGTAAATGAAGCTTTCCACTCAATGAACTGTATTGGGTCACCGGTAAACATGGAGGGCTCTGGTATTGGCAGTCTATTCATGGCAACGCTGTCCTGTAACGCTTGAGCTAAGTAAAGAATGTCTGATTGTGGAAGCGACTTAGACGCTATGTTACTGTCGGAAACTTGAATGGGAGCGGAAACTGGGGAGGCCCTCTGGACGGCTCTGCTACAGTCAACATGAACGCTGCTCTCACTTTTTATCTCCTGATCATAAGTTATGAGCCTAGCCCTTGCGGCCTTTAACTCCTTTTCAGCCTTTAATCTGTGTAACTCACGTGTCAGAAGTTGGATCTTTTCCATTTGTTTTTCTTCTTCTAATAGCACTTCGTACTCTGCTTCCTTGGCGGCTAATTCAGCCGCAGCCTCCGCTCTCTTCTCAGCAACTACTGACCTTGCAGAGCTTGATTTACTGGCAAATGAATGTTTACTTTTATGTGTGACCGATGAGCTATAGATGGACCGAGCATAGTCCGGTTCGAGAAGCTCACGTAGGCGTGTCTTAACTTTGTCTCCGTCATAGTCATCGATGCCTGAGAGTCTTTCAAGTGCAACCTTAATAAAGTCTTTTGTGACCGCTTCACATGCATCTGTAAGTCGCCTTGTATCACTAGAGGGGGTAATGCTTTCTCTAATCTCAGCATACAACTTTATGACATTGTCTCGATCTTTCTCTAATGCGTCGATGAGCGAGGCAATTTCGCTGTTTGTTATGTCTCTCTTTAATAGCTCTCGTGAAGTACGAATTTGCTTTTTCCATTGATCGTAGACTTTGTGGAGTCGTCGTTCCTTTTTACAGGCCTCCTCCTCCTGATATACCTGCATTTTTTCCGTAGGTTTCCTTAGACGAACGGAATGTAGAAGCTCCTCCTCCTCGTTGACCTCCGGGTCTTCCGTGTGTTCGGTTTCCTTTCCAGAAGCGTCCATGCTTAAGTACGACACAATTAACCATCTGATCTAAGAAGACCTCAGCGCTGAGCGCGGGTTAAGCTCTTCTCAGCCTGGGTCAAGCTCTTACTGTAGCGTCCCGGTTGAAAAAGTGGTCTCTCGAACGGATGGTTCACAACATAACATTTTATTATTATGCCTTAGTCATAAACACATCGTAAGAGCTTGTTCCCTCATCAACCAGGTGCTAAAGATCCATTAAAGTTACGAATAATTATTTAGTAATCTTGTTTCACACTGTTCTTTCAACCTTGACCGTGGAGTGCACCTGCTAACTACGCATCGGAACTCACACACTGATAGCGCGTTTATTTTTCTCTTCTTCGTTTCTTTCTTTCAAAATAAAAGCATAGCGCTGCAACAAAATAATAAAAGCTTATGAACCAACTTGCAATATGAAAACACTGAATATCAGGTCAGTTACAATTAGTGCTGTCAATTCCAGGTGCCGCGATTAAAAGTCCTGACCAGGATTTTGCTCAAGCTTGCTAGATTTTCTAATTAGCAATCCAGGTAAAATTAGTGGAATCAATACAATCCAGGAAGCCAGAGCAAAATCCTGGTGAGGACTTTTAATCGCGGCACCTGGAATTAACAGCACTAATAAATATGTTTATAAATAACAATAGTGGAACGTTTTCTTTTTATGTTAAGATAACCGAATGTTTTACATCGGACCAAACAAAAATTATATGCGTTTGGTTATGTTGACTGAAGAGGAAAAGAGGTCTGCTCTGATCGAGTGTCATAATAAGCCTGGCACCGGTAACCATCATGGTGTACGACGCACTAGAGACAGGGTTATTGCCGGTTACTTTTGGCCTACCTTTTGTTTGGTCCCATGTAAAACATTCGGTTATCTAAACATAAAAAGAAAACGTTCCACCATAGTTATTAACTTTATATTCCACGACAGGACCGACTGTTCTTAGGAACATAGTTTGAATTTAACTTACCTTTTAACTATAAAGTTTTCAGATACACGACGAATTTCGCGTCGCATATTTTTGTCACAAGTCGGTTTGAATAAACTCCTTTAACTCGCCATAAAATCTGAAATCCTTCATTATTTTATTACACTTCTTGCACCCCAAACGAATGTTCTCCCCAATGTAACCAATGTATAAATCTATCTCTCATATATATATATACATATTATAATATATGTGTATGGTTATATAAGCAGTTACAATTATAATAAATATAATATCAATTATATAAAATATAATATTTTTTTACTATTATTATTTAATTATTATTACTACTATTATTATTTTTAACAGTTTACAAAGGTGTCGTAAAATGTAACGGTAGTGTCGTAAAGTGTTAACGCATGCGTAAAATATCTGCCCGATACGTGCCTGGGCCAATCGCAATGCGCATGCGCACATTTTGTCGCGCATGCTCGGTACGGATCGGGCAGGGTGTACGGATCGGGTAGTCACACTCTTCACTTCACTTCCAGATCACACTAGAAGACCAGCAGCCATCATTAAAGTAGTATGAATGATGCATAATTCAAAAAGGCCTGGATGTGAATATTAGGGACCTGTCCTGATCTCTGGTCCTCTTGATCTTTTTGCTTTTCAAGTTCATTGATAATGGTGAGAGACTAGCCATATAATAGCATATAATATCATGATTATACATCAGTATAAATCTAATAAAACCACATTAGCTCCCCTCACTCGAGACAGGGAGAGGTCGACCCGGGGAGACCGTTGTCCTGTATAGTGTGTTCTATGAAGGACTTTGTATTTTAGACATTTCTTATTGTACTAGGCAAAAAGTGATATATCAGAGAGTTGGGATAAAGGCGTCGATGTAGATACAGATCACCTGATTAGAACAGCCATGGTGTGACGCTTGTGTCGCGGTACAGTTGACCATTAACGTAGAGTTTGTCCACTGAGATTACTGCCCAGGAGCCTCCTTGAATGAAACTCCTGCGGATGGGGAACAGGACCTTGCGTCGCGCCAGGATCTCCTTGGGGAACTGGTCGTTGATACTAAAGTCTGTTCCTTTCAACTCCCGGCCGCGGCTCTTTATGTCTAGTTTTCAAACTTAGCCACGAACGGTGAACACTGTCAAAACTGATGTTTTTAACAGTGTCCTCTGGGATTTTCAGGTGAGTTGGTATGAATGATTTTACTGTAGTCTCGGGGTCTTCGTCTGCCATCTCCGGAATACCTGAAAATATTAAATTGTCTCTCATGCTGAGAGACTGGAGATCACTGACGGTTTCTTTAATTTTTTTGTTTTCTTCCCAGAGCCAGGTCATTCCCTCGGTCAGCGATTTCACAGACTCTAAACACTAGAGCTCCTACAGCAGCGAAAAATTTCACAAGGCTTGGTAAGGTCCATGTAGCCCACTCCCCTGCTGTGAAGGGATTAACGCCCATTGTCTTGGTAATGCGGTGTAAGCGTCTCACCCCCATGCTCATACGCCTGCCAAAGCACAAGCTGGCTCACCCCCAAGCTCATATGACCAAAAAACCAAACGTGATACTTCACGAAAAAGTTGAAGTTACAAGCAGACTGTATATGTTACCAATCCTACAACAAACAGCGGAAAATTTGTAGACTCGTGTTTCAAAAGTTACAATTCAAGCGCACGTAGAGACGAGTTTCTCTAATGAGTCCCGTCAAACTATAAAAATAAATAAAATTGTTTGAATCTTGCTCTTTGTATATTTTATAATATTTGTTGTAATCGAACAGTTTGTTTCCGTGTTAGAATTCGCGTTTGAAAAGCTAAGAAATTATATGGCGCAATTAGCTTGATGCTAATGTTATATAGGAAATCCCATATCATTGTTAGCAGAAATTAGCATGATCGCGTTGCATCACTGATAAATGTTGTGATCTAAACAGCAGGCTGGAAAAGGAGAGGAAAAGACAGGAAAACAAATTCATGTGCTGCAAAACAACTTTATTCTGATCAAATATGGATGTCTATTCCGGGTTTCTTGAAGTGGAATGTCTATTCCGGGTGTCGTGAAGTGCGACTCTGGAACAGAAAGAAGAGATTATTGGAGATTATAATAAGCGATAAGAGATTATAGTGTGTATGTGTGCCTCTTGTGCTCACAGTGTTTTTGAACTTTCCTTTCCATGATGTCGACAGGTGTAAGTGCCTCTAGTGCTCGCGGGGTATTTGAACCTTCTGGTCCACGATGGCGATGCCATACTGAAGAACAATTCAAAGTAAACCTTACATTTTGAATAAGATCTTTCAGAAGACAAAAATATGTACCACCACATATACTTATCAACGTACCTTCATGTAGTTGTAGCCAACACTTGCTACACCGCCAGGGACCCTCTTTCTTACATTTGCGGCAGGTGTACTTGCCACATTCAACACACACGTTGATGCTGTGGTTGCGGTTGCAGTGTGACTGCACCTGACACGTGGTCGTCTTTCCAGGTGAAGGCGAAGGACGTGGCGTTTTCTTCAACTCCTTTTCCTGTAGATGACGAAGTTCCCCAGCAAGAGCATACAGAAAAACTCTCCTGCTCTCTGTGGACCCCGTGCATGCCGTGTACAAAACATGCGCGTTCATCGCTGCCAGGTCAAGTATGTTATAGAACACTGCAACGGGCCACCGGCGTGTTCCTGCGCGCACTGTGTATGAACGCACCTTCTGATTCATGATGTCAACGGAGCACTGCAAAGAACAATTACAAAGAAGTACATGTTATATTTTTAACGAATTCATTCATGTAATAAATTGATTCTGCAATGCCAACACATATGCATACTTTGATCCGGTTGTAGTCCGTCATGGTGTTTGGCTTTTTTCTGTCGGCAATCCTCACGTGCGTGTGCATAGTGCTGAGAACACAGACGACTTTATTAGCCTTGGGGGCATACACTGTCAGCAGCGCATCATGTGATCTGTACACCTCCGTTGAAAACGTGTCACGTTCCTTGGTGTTTTTGGCTTCCGAGGGAATTTCCCGTCGAATCTTATTTATCATTTATCATCCCAAGCAGAGTTGTGTTGGACTCCAGCAACTTTTCAGCCAGTGACAGAGATGTGAAGAAATTGTCCGTGGCTACAGTTCTGCCCTTGCCCAGGTATGGCTTCATGAGTTATCACCACCACATTGTCGGACACTCTTTCACCCTTGGGACGATCGGGGTCCTTTCCCAGATATGGAATGGCGTTGCACATGAACTTGGTCTTCAAGTCAGAAGCAACCCAAAACTTTATTCCAAATTTGTCCGGCTTTGATGCAATGTACTGTGTGAACGGACAGCGAACCTTGGTAGGAAACAGCTGCTCGTCGACTGTAATATCTTGACCAGGGGTGTAACAGGTTGCAATTCTTCACAAATCGCTGCCAGATGTCCGAGATTGCAGCAAACTTGTCGCTCTTCGCACGCTCCGCACGCATGTCCTTGTTATCAAACCGCAGGTACCGCATAATTTCCTGGTAGCGGTCCCGCGGCATTGTCTCCTTGATTGAAGGCACAGCGAACATTGCCGACCAACACTCCATCATCGCTCCAACAGGAGAGAGGACTGCTCGTAGAAAAAGGATTGCTACGAACGCCATCAATTCACTGACCGAAAAACTCCAGGTGTGGTCTGTTCTGCGGGCTTCATGGACTGTGCAGTCGGTGATGAGTCGCAGCATCTCCATGTCGAGCAAACACAGAAAACTATACAGTCTATTTGTGATCCTACGCTGTATGAGTAAAAATAAATAAATGACGCAAGGTTAATTACACGTACAAAATATCAGTCAAACACAAGCATAAACACTGCAAAAAATATTACGTTACTATACCTTTGCATGTTCTGTAGGCCCAGCCGGCTCAACAAATGTTGAATTGGGCAAACGGCTGACATGAGTGCGTGTGATGTCAACCTTCTCCCACACAGTTCCGTCTTTTGCCTGTATGGCCTGTGTAGAAGCGCTTGGTCCAGGTGTGGTGTCGGCCTGTGTAGAAGCGCTTGGTCCAGGTGTGGTGTCGGCCTGTGTACGACTCTCTTAAGGACCGTGTTTTCTACAGCGAGTGATTCTACCTGCTGCTGGCTAAACTCCACTGATTCCTGCAAAGCCTGAAACTCTTGGTGGAGAATTTTCACTAGAGCCAGGTGTGTGTCAAACCTGGATAGGTTGTTGTTAATAGACTCCAAAATGTCCACCGTGCTGCAGGTATGTGGGGAGGCCGCTCCCAGGGAAGCTTCGGGGTAGCTCCTCTTGGTGGATGGCGTCTTATCTGGTTTGCTCATGATAACTGTCAAAGCAATCGTCTATATAATTGAATAAACTGTCCAGATCCTCTGGTTGAGTTTGTTGAGATTTAATCCTAGAAAGGATTATTTATTTTTATGTTGTCTAAAACTTAACTAGCAGGATATAAAGAATTTAGCTGACAAGTTTGTTAGCAGTGGCCTGCCGCCACTTTTGCAGTCTGCCGTACTACTCAGTCATTTCCCCTAGAGTCTAGAGTTAATTCAACCACCTTATATTTTTCAGGGCATACACCATCAGAATGGCACTTCCAGATGTGTACACCTGTGTGGAGAACTCCTAAGGCATGGAGAATTCCTTCATGGTGTGACACGGGTACGGAGGAAGCAGTGGCTGCAAACTGAAAGCGTCATTATCCATGGTAAAAAGAAACACAAAGACTCAGGCCAAACGGCAGTAATAACGTAGATAGCAGCACTTAGCAAAGTCCACATAGGCAGACCAGGAACGATGAGAGCTCCAGAAGGGGACAGCTGTCCTGAGATGCGAGGCGAAGGTTCAACAATGTGCAGCACTGAACTGCAAGACCTGTGGGCAAAACTGCTGTGAGTGTGAAATAGGAAACAGGTGTTAATGAGGTGATTGGGACCTGGGGAGTGGTTTGGTGCAAGAGGGTGTGTGCCTGGCTGAAGTGGGCATGTGTGTCTGTGAGTCAGCGCGCCCTCTAGTGGCTTCCAGGCTGATCCACCGTGACACATAGACTGTGTGTGTGATTGTCCTCAGCATCTCTATGCCGATCAAACACAAAGCTCTGCAACCTGCTTGTGATTATACGCTACGAATAAAAGAAAAATGAAATGTTAATAACATGTAAAAAAAAATAGCAGACAATTCAGTTCAGTGTTTTTCTTCTATACATCTACAAAAAAGGAAGTATCGCTCAGGGCCGGCCCTTCCATTAGGCAATATAGGAAAATACTAGTCCGTCATTTCCTCCACTACGTGTGCTGTTTGCACCTCATTGAGAATAAAAGATCAGTGTTGTGTCTACGTTCTGTGCTACCTCATTTCTTGACGCGCACTCAATGTCACAACCAGATTTAATCCGTCACCATATTCAATCACTAAAATCCATGAGAAATTTGGTGGACACATTTACTGATTAGTTTACTAAAACTATTAGGGGATGGGGAACTGCAGGTGTTCACAATACACACGTTGACTAGCTAGCCAGGTATTTTAAAATGAAATTAAATGTATGCACATTTCATATTGCACATTTCAATTCATTTTTAAATACCTGGCTAGCTAATGAAGGTGTGTATTGTGAACACCTGCAGTTCCCCCTACCGCCTCCAGAACGCCACTCTGCAGTGTCTACTGAGTCTCTCCTGCTTCTGGAGCCCCATCAGAGCTCAGTGCTCCAGCTGGACGGATCCATCCAGCTGCCAGATGCTCAGATACCCGATCAGGAACAGAGGAGTCACGTGTCTAAATGAACTGTTCAAATATGAGTGCTTAGGGAGGTGTTGTGATGCTGAGAGAAATAAATCACATTGGTCTCCCTGTTACCGCTCGTAGATGTTTTGCAGATCTGCAGCAAGACAGGCTCACTAGTTGTAGCTCTTTACAGAAGAAGAAGCTCCTGAGAGCCCTGAATGCCTGTATTTCAGTCAGATGCCCTGCGTTTGAAAAGGACTACGAACAGGTTCAGCTAAACAACCTCTGAGTCATTCAGAAAACATCAGAACCACATGCAGTAGACTGCAGGAACTGCACACAACCTTCTTTGTTTTCACACTCTGCTGCTGCTGAAGTCCAGGAGAAATGCCCTTCTGATGTACTGTCTTCCACAGGATGCCCATGAGTTCATGATGATGTGTTTGCTTCAGCTGAAGGGAGAGAGACACTCAGGGTTTCCTCCTCTGCCCTGTGAGTTGAGTTTCACCTCAAATCCGTGCACACCTGCAGCAGGTAATTCTGTGCTTTATACCTTCATCTCCTTCTTGTAAATCAACTGGTCTTCACATGTGTTTCTTCAAAGTGTGCATTGTCAGAAAGTATGCACACACTTGGTATGGGATAATGTGGGTTATTTATGTGTGAAGGTTGTAACCTACCAGTTTGTTAAGTTAGGGAGCCATCCTAACCATTGTCACTCTCAATGAAATCTTTTTTCAGTTTTGGAGTTCAAATGTGAATGTGGTCAAGGCACCAAGGCATCTGAAGTGGTGGAGTTCTTCACATTGAGTCTCGATTTATGTAAATGACCAGAAACAATGAGTTTTAAAGCAGTGAACTCATTACCCATTAGTAGTAAATGAGAGCAGAGAAGGACAGGGATAGAAAGTACAGTACTTCAGCCCACTGATGAGGAAAGAGATAGAGAGATGAAAAAGAAGAGAGAGAGATGCTCAGAAAGACAGCCTGAGAGAGATAGAGAGATATGAGAGACCCATATCAACAATCTAAGATGCATTCTTACTTAATCATATGAAAAAACAGATGTACTTGTTGTTTGCAGGAATGTGTTCTCACAGACACCTACAGACTCCACGCTGTGGTGTCTCATTTGGGTGGCAGCATGGACAGTGGTGAGTACTCTGACATTATCCACAAACATGCAGTAGAAACTAAAGTTACTTGCTACCCTGACAGGGGACTACATCAGCGGCGTAGCTGAGGAGAAAGGAGAGAGGTTAACCTTCATTGATTCAAAGGTTTCAAAAATGAATGAGCCAGCCATCCTTAATGCAGGACAAGAACAGGCTACCTGCTCTTCTACATGCAAAGGTAGTAGCTCACCTTCTAACTGAGGTACATTTACTAAAACACATAGAGAACTGGCTGAATTCCAGCTGCTCCTATTTTGCTGTTGTCTCCAGTGGGGCAGGAGAGAAGAATGTGGTCCTATGGAAGGTGGACCAGGGAGAAGTAGCAGTATCCCCCTAAACCCAACTCCATGCCAGGTCCAAGTCAGGATACACATGTAAGCACCTACATCCACAATTAACAAGACAGGCTACACATCTGCTCAGTTCAGTTCAAGTCTACCCCTGTCTGTTTCTGTCGTCCAATCGTAGGAGACAATTCATTAAGAATCGTTTTTCTCCACACCACCATCCACTGGCAGTAGTTGAAACAGTATTTCAGATGCCCACAGATTCAAATCAGAATAGATTTTATACCTGAAATCAGCACATTAATTTCAGATGATATAACCTTCATTTTTTAATGTCATCACCAGTAGAGATTTACAGCTATTCTCTGTCCTCAACACTGCAAACACTGAAATAATTGGTTCTTGTCCAAGCAGCAGGAGGGAGGGCTTAAACCCTCATATGATAACACTGCCAAGGTTCTTCACTCACACAGGAAGAGCTTCAGTCCATTTTGAGAAATAACCGACATGTATTCTTATTTGCATATTTCAGGAGTGATCCTGAAGCTCTGACGTGATGATGATGTAGGACCAGGTGCAACAAATTCTTCACCATTCTTTAACATCACCAAAACATTAAAGACATGTTAAGATTCCCCTGCTACTTCAGTTTTATAGAGGAGCATTCTCCTACATGCAACATGTCACACTCATTCAAAATCACACAAAGAAACTACTAGGACCCATGACACTGTGCAGAGATCTCGTCCCAACTCCTTTGATCTAATCATAGTGCAGATCCTCACCCATGCCCATCTCATGCATTCCCTCAAACACCTATTATTAGTCAGCAGTTGGCAAATATAGAGTGATAGATTTTTAAAGACTTTGGGCAGCTCAGATAATTAAAGCAGTTTTTAATAAATGATAATAAGGAAAGAAGGTACTGTTAATGTCTACCTTCTGAACCTGCCGTCCTGCGTTCCTTGTGCACAGCAAACAAGCTGTACTGGCTCTGCTTGCTTCACGATGCTGTGAGGACCCTTCTGGCCACTAGAGGGCCTCGTCCCCTGAATACTAGTGGTCTCCATGGATACTCCTCTCATTCAGCTGTGTTCCATCAGCCTCATCACCACACTATATAACACTTCCAGTGTCTCTCAGCACATGTGAAGTACTGCCAGCACATCCTAGTCTACATACACACAAGAGACGATGTGCTCTGCATCAGTAAATGTTCCCAGATGCATTTTAAACACTGGTAATGCACTATTGTAAAAGATGACAGGATTTTCAGTATTTTCCCATTAGCCCAGCTGACGCATTTTCCCCTGGCCGTTACATGAAGTTCCTCTGCCTTCATGATACTATGCAGAAAGTCCCGCATGTACTCCTCAGTTTGCATTATCAACATCTCAGTCGCTCTGGTTTGTGCATCATACAGCGGTATATACAATGGTGCTCCCAGCGTAGTGTTGGGCGGTATGACCAAAATTCTATATCACGGTATTTTTCAAAATTATATCAGTTTCACGGTATTTGGCGGTTTTCCCCCCATGCATGATGTGTTAACTGCATTTATTACGAAAATAATTACTGCAGTAGAGCAGTTAAGAGCACCCTATTCCACTGTTAGAAAAATATCTCCACCAAATATCTCCAATACATGTAATACAGATAGATTTGCATGGCCCCACATGATCAGTTTTCAAATGGTAGCACTAAAGTAGTGAATGCATCGTATAGCATGACAGTTGCACCAGTACTGTACTGGTGCTGGTGTACTGGTGTCTACTCACATGTGCATTCCTCCTAATTTGGATCTTTCCTCTTTTTAGCAGAACACAGAAAGAGCTGATGGTTAGCAGAGGGATGACAGACATAACATAGTTTATTTCTGTCTACACATTCTCCTGACGCCGGTTACACACAAACAAGGACATGATTACAAATGAATCACTGAACCGAATCACTGATCAACCTTATTCAGTTTTTCTGCTAATGTACTAAATCATAATGTTCTTATGTGATCTTAAATGACATTAGCAAATGTCCCTGACACCATTGTATTTGGACTGCGCTGAATACGTAAAAATCTGATAATTAGTAATATGTTAATTGTCGTGTTCTGGGTTCTAAATATGCGTGTGGGTCAATTACTTTCGGGACAACTTGGGTAGCTTTTCAAACGAGCCCGACTTTATCGTACAACTCGAGCTTAACCCACCCAAGCACACCTTGCCCCAAGTCTCCCTCTTTGGTGGGAGGGGTCTGTATTACACTTAATACCACATTAATGATCTATAGGCCTACATTTGCTTTCTAACATGGGTTTCTAAGTAAAGCCACGCGTGTTACGCAGGCCTTTCTCAGCTATTTTAAAGTTATGTTATGTTACGCTCAAAACGCACGCTGTGTAATTAAGGAAGGTCCCTCGTCTCCCCTCGCGTCAGAAGAAGTTGAAACGAAACTACAAGCGGAACTTGGCGTTTTAAAACTTATTTAAAATAGGCCCTTTTCACAACAAAACGGAAATACATCACCGCCGGGTAAAACAAGTTCCGGTACTCGCAGAAGATAGTTGTTGTCAATTCACCTCAGCATGGAGCGTGTGTTTACTTCATCCCTGCCGTCGCTGCCGAGACTGAATTTTAAATACTTTTCCAGTATCGTTGGAGAACATTCAACAACGAACGGTTCCAAGTTAAATAGAGGCTACAAATTGTTTGTAGAATAATTTATTCACTTATACCAGGGTAAGGTAACACCAGCTAGCACTAGCTAGGTAACTATTATTTAAGGTATAGCTGGTTCCATTAGTCATCCTACGGAGTGGTAAAACAGTCTATATTATTATGATATAATTTCGGCTTTCGGCCTTGGTTTCCTCATTTTCGGTTTTCGGTTTCGGCTAAGAATTTTCATTTCGGTGCATCCCTAGTGCACACACACACACACACACACACACACACACACACACACACACACACACACACACACACACACACACACACACACACACGTGTTCTGCTGAGGCAATTGGCCACAAATCTGCCAGATTTGCCAGGAAGGCATTAAAAAATAGGACATTTTAACGCATTTAACGGAGACACTTTTGCACCGTGGAATGTTTCTCAGTGCGCGAGTTCCGGGCATACAGATAAGACACACAATAAGATGATCATGATGGAGATGACTGAAGAGGCTACGCTGGTGGATGGGAAATTTAAATATAAGAAACTTTCAGATGGAAGTACAAACAAAAATAGTGTTATTTACACTTTATGTAGGAAGGAGTTCGCTTATCACAGGAGCACTTCCACCCTTCGTTACCACCTCAACGCAAAACATGTTGCGGCTAAAGCTGGGCGTACACTGTGCGATATTTTAAATCGTGTACTCAGCTCCAGCTCAAACTGTACGACTAAATCGCAGGGAGAGTCGGCTCGTGGAGCTGCTTCAACAGTGCGATACTCTCACGAGGAGCGATTTGAATTTCAAACATGTTTGATGTTCTTGCGACGCTGCGATTTCTGATCGTGTGTGAATCGTTCCTCGTTTACCTATGTAAACTATACGATGCACGACACGCGATTGAGCCGAAACGAGTGAAAAACCGGCTGAAAATGGGCCAAAAATCGCACAGTGTACGCCCAGCTTAACGCGCAGGTCAGTAATGATAACTTAGCTGCTAAATGTATTCCTAGTACGATAGGGTGACCAAACGTCCATAATTCACATCCTGTGAGGAAACGTCCTGGTTTTTAAATGACCTTCATTGGACCATTAAGACTGGATTAAACTTTCGCGAATGGCCGTAGCGCGCGACTCCGCACGCTTTTATACATGATGCGTCACATTATTTGTGTTGTCCGCTCTCTGTGGTCGAAGATAAATGCTTACAAGAAGCGCTGCAAATTGCGTCAACTGATGCAAGTTACGAACTACCGTCCAGGGGTGAGTTTCCCAAAACGTTCTTAGCGCCAAGTACTTCTTAACCTCGTACGTAAGAACGAGGTGACGAAGTACTTGGCACTAAGAACGTTTTGGGAAACTCACCCCAGAAAGACAATGTCGAAGAAAATCCAGCAGCTGTATGATGAGGAAAGAATTAAAACAGGTTATTGTGAAGAGTGCCACAAATGTGGCTCTGACTGGGGATCACTGGACCTCTGTTAGCAACAAGAATGATCTTGGTGTGACAGCTCATATTATACATGATGAATCTATAGATGATGAAGATCCAGTCATTTGCTTTGAGCATGCAGAAGACCACTTCTAGGCACTATGAAGATGCCTATGGCAGAGGCCTGGGAAATTAAAGAAAGTCTACCATCTAAAATGGTATTAAAAAACATCTTCTGATTTACTTCAATTGTTCCAATATCCTGAGCAAAACTCCCTAAATTAAACAACATTTTTGGTCAGAATTTCCAATGTTCTGAACTGTTTTCTGCACACTACACATATATTGGTCTTCGTAGTAGACTGGTGGAAAAATAAACAAGATGTTGAAGTTTATGATTATGTTCATTGATTCATTCATCATTCAAACTTAAATTAATATTTCTCATGTTAAATAC
The DNA here is from genome assembly GCF_052324685.1 of Brachyhypopomus gauderio. NCBI lineage: Eukaryota > Metazoa > Chordata > Actinopteri > Gymnotiformes > Hypopomidae > Brachyhypopomus > Brachyhypopomus gauderio. The sequence goes on along the minus strand of NC_135211.1, from coordinate 5,044,453 downwards.
TGAAATGCGATTAAAATGCGATTAATTTCGATTAATTAATTACAAAGCTTCCGATTAATTTTTTTAATCGCGTCCCACCCCTAGATTAAATACATTTCGACATAATACATGATAAAATGGATTATATTACATGCCATGTTCATAACGGTTTCAGTAAGTAAGTATATAAATGAAACATCACTGGCTTGTTGTTCCTTAGAGACAATATTTTTGGAATTTTTTACCTAAATATTCCAATATTTAGATTTATACATCTGAAATGTATGTAAATGAGCACGATATAACAGACTTTGTAGATGAAAACATACATTTTAAATACATCATAAAATAGCTTTGTGTAGTCTGAAGGTTACGTAGTATTACAGAGAAGTAGCACTGCAGCATCCATTGAATTTTGACTGCAATATACACTTGGAGATTCCTCCAAACTCCAGGAAGATCGATTATGATCGATTAAACATATTCTTTGAACTTGCACAGGTGTTCAAATTCTGTGAAACATCCTGATTGTCTTTTGCAGAGAGCACACTAATATGCTGCTTAACTCTTGTAATGCCCCCTCCAAAATTATGAATATACTTTTGTAATTTAATGCACCTTATGCAGCATTCATATCTAACTTTAATATCAAGTTTACTGGTAAGCAAAATATATTGTTGCTAATGTTACTGCTAAGCAAAAACTCATTATCTCAACAAGTCACACCTGACAACATAGACGACATGCGTACGTGTTAGAAATTGCGTTTGCTGTTTTTTATTTCATTTGCTTTAATCTCCTCTTACTCTCTGCAAGGTGGAATGTGGTTATTTAGCTCTGTAGACACATAACTAGAGCACAACATGCTTTACTGGTAAAATCATATGAAGTTTATTTGAAGGGATAATTATCCAATGTTTCGCTACATGGTACATTTACAGGTTTAATGATGTACAACAGCAAAACGTGAACTAGCTAACCTAGCTATCCATCCACATGTTGAGTGAATAAATAGGCTGCTACTCAAGCTGTTTACAAGAATATAAAGGATAAAAGAGTTTGTAGTGGACAGACCCAATTTTAGGGTTCGTACGGCTGCTTGAAATACTTGAAAATACTTGAATTTTAATGTTGCATTTTCCAGATTTAAAAGTGCTGGATTTTAGCTGAAGCATTTGAAAATGCTTGAAATGAACTGTGTTTCGTTCCACAACAAATAGCGATCTGACTCAATGGTTCGCCTGTATTACGTTACAAACATATAAGTTACAAATACATAAGTGTGAGGGAAATTATGCCGTTTTGCTCATGTCATTTAAGATTACAAAAGAACATTATGATTTAGTAGGCTACATGTCCTTCTGATTAGCAGATGTAGTGATTCAGTATGTAATCATGTCCTTGTGTGTGTGTGTTGTAACCGGCATCAGAGGAATGTGCAGAGACAGAAAGCCTGCTCGTTTGTACTGTTAAAATTAACTTTTGTGCTTTTATGGTTTTTTGAATATAACCGGTTCTTTTTCATACATTATTTAAAACCATGGCAAACAAGCAGAGAAAATGAAACTTTCTGTCGAGAGAACTATAGCCTGCTGTTTTCAATAGCTCGAGGAAGTTCCTCACATTCAGAAAAAAAACAAAACAAAAAACTGTAGTCAAGTCAAAAATAAGGGGACAGAACTAAGAAAGGAAAAGGGTTAAGACTGGTGGAGGTCAAATGTCCACAAGTTCCCTTACTGTTGAGGAGGATAAGACACTGGAGATACTGGGCCCCACAGCTACTGAAGGGATACCAGGGGATTTGATACAGGAGTATATAGCTTCAGAGTGGATCACCACTGTCAGCTAGGATATGTCCACCATCAAATGCACCGTCCCTAGACATCTGACACTCCAGAATTGGCCCAGATGAAGGAGTCATGAGTACTCCCAGGCCACTTGGCCACAATGTCTGTAAAGAGGCCTTGGTGGATCCTTTACAGCAGATGTAGATGTAGGCTGGGAGTGTGTATGAGGATCAGAGTGACGTCCACTGCACCAACAACTCCTCGGATGTTTACAAGTGCATGAAAACCAATTTTGGTTTCATGTAATGCATCCCTAGTCCTTGGAAATGTATAGCAAGGTCCTAGGAAACGCAGATATATATATATATATATATATATATATATATATATATATATATATATATATATATATATATATATTAGGGGTGGGCATAGATTAATTTTTTTAATCTAGATTAATCTCACTGAAATCTTGAAATTAATCTAGATTAATCTATATTAAAATGGCTCATATGCGTGCTACCCAAGTAATGACTAAAAGTCAGTTTTTGAGATAGGGTTTCTTAATACAGAGGGTGCATTAGACCAGGGGCTCATCTCCTGTTTCCAAAATGCATCAATGACTGCTTGAGAAGCTGTTCTACTTTGATACTTGAAGAAAAAAACATGCTCAATAAAATGTAGGCTACTCGTGTTCAACGGTTTATTCAGTTAAACATGAATTTGTAAGCCTACATACTGTACATTAAAAGGGGTTGATAACATGTTTATTCAGCTAAACATGATATTTGAAATGTAAGCCAACATGTAGTACATTTAACCTCACGGACGTAATTTGGGGGGTACTTTTTCAAAAGCCGGTTTTGGTCCTCTGCAGTTTTAACGGTTAAAAAGAAATATTTAAATAGCGACGAATCTAGCGCTAGGACCATGCAGAAAACGACCGCTCCGAGCTCCGCTCCGGTAATATTTTACGTTCCTAAAAATGAATTTTCCATGAAACAAACCTGGCGACTTCGTGGCTGCATCCATGTAAACACACGTACGATTTGTAATTCACAGGTTTGAAAACTCGTTCTCGCCCCTACTGTGCAATTTGGTTAGGAATACAGCCGAGCTAAACTATCAAGTTGAAAGTCATCATAGTTTGCTTACCCATTTTGACCCAGTTCCCAACCCAACTTTAAGAATAGATTAACGGCGATAATTTTTATATCGCCCGATAAGAGTATCAAATTTACGAACGCCGTTAACGGCCCACCACTAATATATATATATATATATTATATATATATATATATATATGTCAGCTTGGCTTAGTCCGTGGGCATCACCAACAGTCTGCAGAAGCCCACCTGGCATAAAATCAGAGGCGGTCTTTGCATAAAGGCATGGCTAGGCAACTGCCTTGAGCCCCTCCAACTGCAGCCCACTGTAGGGGCCCCCTGATTAGCTAAATTATTTCTCGCATATTAATGTTGATGGGCCCCCTAGCTAAATTTGCCTTGAGCCCCCAAATTGCTAAGTCCGCCACTGCATAAAATCGGAGGGCTGTCAGTAACTGCATCGTGGGGCTAAGGGCAAAATCCTGCATTCAGGCGAACTGAATACGTGGCTTCGTGGATTACGTTGTCTTCTTAAATTATATCTTCTATTCAAAGCCAATACTCTGAAGAGCTGCCATGTTCATCACACAAGCACAATTGCTAGCCTTAATCCAAGATACTTATATGTGCTGCCGATTAATCGATCCATTTTATTGGTCAAGTTAAAACAAGCTTAATATGCCAACTTGTATCCATTTCTTAGCAAAGAATACATGAATTGTGAAAGTATGAAATGCTAGTAACTGCATGATGATGAATGGAGAGATTTAATTAAATATTGGGAACATATCATCTAATGCTAAATAATTCAAAGTAGTACATTTGATTTTTGTTGACACAATGTGGTATATGCGATGTAATTACTTCAAAAGAAAATAGGCTACTAGGCTAATTATACACATAAACGCAAATGTTGTAATGCCGTGATTAAAACCAGCGCGAGTGAAATTAGCGCCTCTATACTTTTTGAGGTAGAACTGCACGTGAGCTTCGAGTTCAGAAGTACTTAGTGAGTTACGAATGGGTCCGGAGATTCTTAAGTTACGAACGACTAAGAATGACGTAAGTTACGAAGAGTTTCGGGAAACACTCGTAAATTTAAGAATATTCGTAAGTACGAGGTTACAAAGTACTTAGAGTTACGAACGTTTCAGGAAACCCACCCCTGTTCATTTACTGGACTTTAAAACAATTGCAACATATTTATTTCACAACCCAAGCATTTTATCTCTATGCATATGAAATCTCAAAACATCAGTACTTATCGCAGAACATGACCACAATGTGACTTTCAGGGCAGTATGGGGCCTTATGCGGCAGGGGTGTGGGGGGCTACCTCGGCCTTCTCCAAGTCCAGGTGTTTGCTGATGGTGGAGACCAGGCAGCACAGACACTCCAGACTCTCCTCAACTTGCTTCTTCAGTAGCTTCACCACACAACCATGCATGGTGGACTCTGACAGCATCTTCAGCTTGAACAGCTCACCAAATGAATATGATGTTGCCAAGGGAACGGTGGCGAGCCTTGTCCTTGGCCTCGTCCTTCAGCCTCTGACCCTCCTCTTCTTGGGCGGAGACAACAAACAGGAAGTCAGGTCAGACACTGAGCAGTGACTTATTGTGTAATAACGAGGGCTGTGTGTACTGTGCGTCTCAGGTATTACAGTTAAGTTCTGATTGGGCTCATCATCACATTTAGACCTAAAGGTGCTACTCAGTCATGGTTTTAAGTAGAAATGGATGGGCCTGGGTCATACAAAACCCTAGTGCCCTGCAGAACTAATAGTGGGGTTTTCACCACAACACAATGTTGGCCCTGATCTTCTGCTCAGACAGTGAGTGTAGTGCTGAGCTACAACCAATGAGAACACAAGAAAGGGAATGAGGGGAAACCCTGCTGAGGTGTGGTACAGCATCCACACATGTTCCTGCTTTACCTTCATTCATATTATACACTAATGTTATACATATACATTGTTGTCTGTAGTTTGTTGTTGTTCTCAGATACTTCCAATTCACAATGACACCACTAAAAATAGACCAGGATAGATCCAGCAGGGCTGATATTTTACTGGATCTATGACAGTGAGTCTGAAACACCTGAACTCAATCATTACAGGTGTCCATATACTTTTGGACATAGTGTGTGTGTGTGTGTTTGTGTGTACCTTATCCAGGACCAAGACAAAAGCCAACGTTTTCTAACTTAATAACGTGATTAACATTTAATTTATTTAATTACAGGTATTTGCAACTTTAGCATGTTGGGATGAAGTACATTTTTGTGGCACTGATACAAGGACATAAGATCACCGATATCTTCAGCTACCATTAGCTAGCATTAACTAGCATTAGCTAATCACGTGTCATGTGGCAAGAGGGAAGTCTCAAACATTCTTGCTTTGTAAAACATATTTTTCCTCCTATGACCAAGTGTAGCAAACTCTCTTTTTTCCTCCTACCCTCTTTGTACTGCTCTGTGGGCATGGCTGGAGTGGGGTCCTGTGGTCGGATTTTGGAGCTTGTGGCTTCTGGCTGTGGGGGTGTTGATCAGAAGTCTGGAGGGGGTCAGTCAGTCCCTAAAACCCTCGACAGTTACACAGCACAATCAAGTGAAACTCTGGGCACCATCTAATATGGTCTTGGTTCTACCCTTCTGGGACTACACTGACACTACAGCCTTAAGTACTGAATTATCTCTCACTGAAAATCAGATTTTTTTTGTTTGCATAGTCTTTTCAGTGTGGTAATAGTTTTAATAGATCCCTAACTCAAACTGACTTCCATGTACCAATAAGAAATATACTCCAACCCCACCATCATAGGGAGTTTTTCCTTGCCACTGTCGCCTTTGGCTTGCTCATTAGGGATCTGGACCCATACGATTGTAAAGCTGCTTTGTGACAACATGTGTTGTGAAAAGCGCTATATTAATAAATTTGACTTTGACTTTGACTAATGGGATGGCTCATGAATATTCATGTTGCTGCTTTAAAACGTGCTTTGAGCATATATCAGCAATACCACTGTTCCTTCCCCAACGTAGTTGAATAACTTGTTCGCTGGACTTCTAACATGCTGTTGTTGACAGTTTAATAGTTTAAGGACTAAAAAAAGATCAGGCGGAGTGGAGATGTACCTAATGCATTACAATGTGATGAATTCATAGTTGTCTGTGTAAAGTAGGATATCTTTTCTATAACTGTATAAAACTGTTACCATAATGTTGTTTTATAAGAATTTTAGCAAAATTGTCAAAACAAGTCCACAACACACCTGGAAGGAGAAAATATTTGTGGTACAGCCCAGTTCAGAATGAGGTGTCTGCTTCAGCCAGGAAGCCAGTATGCTTTAGTGTTACCTGTGGGGGTGCAGAGGCTGTGTCCTCCAGAAATCATCTCCTCTGTGATGTCTCTCCCACCCTGATTAGGGTCTTGAATCCTTATCTAAAGGTGGGGAGGGAGAGAGAGAGAGAGAGAGAGAGGGTTGTACTATTCTTTCTTGCTCTTTTGCTTTAGCCCTTCATTAATGATCAGTAATATTTTTAAAGATTATATATGTATATGTACGCATGTGTAACAGTGCAGCGAGGGGAAACAGGATCAAGTGAGAGTCAAAAGTTCATGCAACAAACCCAACCAGGTGTTGCATTACTCTTTGAAGTGTCAGTTACTGGATATTGTCAATAATGATCCCCCAATAATAACCCTCACCCACCTACAAATCAAACTCAACATACAAGACCACCTCAATAAAAGAAGCACTGTTAATACAGCAGCAGTATAACACCTGATTGTAATATCAGAGGTTTAGAGGCATCCTAATTACTGAAGTCACTTCACTGCAGTGTCAGCCCTGTAGACATTAAGTCTTCAGTGCAATAGTCATGGTATAACAAATTGACAAAGACCATCATTGGAGCTACAGAAAACTCCACCATATAACATTATGATTCACAAGACTACATGTCAGCACCATCTTATTGAAGTCCACAGGTTCTGCAGAATCATAACGTCCAACACTTGCTGAGCATCACCAGAGAAGTTTATGACAAGACTCACATTGGCACCTTGTCTGTCGCCATAGAGACTGAAGACGGTGGCAATTGAATTACCTGTTTATAATAAATTACCTGTTTGCGTCCCCATTTGGTGGGGGTGGCTGGTTGCTGTGGGGGCAGAGCCTGCTGTTGCAGGGGGACAAGGATCATGACCAGGGGCTGGATGGGGTAGTACATGAACTGGGGCTGGGCGGGGTATTATCGGGGTATTATGCTCCAGATACAACACATGATGAGAACTGAACATTAGCGCACATGCACCAGCTTTGACACACAAAAACACTTTTGCCTTCAGATGGTACTATTCACAGAAAGACACAACGGTTTGTGGGCATACCGACAGTGCCAGACACTTTCATACATAAGTAACAATTAGACATTCAGACAGACGGTCCATCCAGCGCTCCATACTCCGCCCCATGCTCCGCTATGATATAACATATCTGCCGTGTTTAAAATTAATAACATAAAACGGTTAACTAGTGTGTCGTGAAGAACACAAATAAATAACAGCGGTTACAAGATTGACTTTGCAGATAGCTAAGCTAGCTAGCGTGCTAGCCCGTTTCCACGGGCCTTGAATCCCAGTCTGGTTGACGTGTCACCCCAGTAAAACCACCTTCCACAAAGTCTAATCAGCTAAAACGTATAATATGTACAATAACGCAACAGCGCTGGGATTGTAAAATGTGGAAGTAGCTTGCTACAGTAGGTTAAGTATACTTAATCTATACTTAATTATTTTGTTAGCTAGGATCCAGAGTTCCAGGCTGTCCAGGCGTAGTAAACACTCTCAAATCTCCTCTACGGTGTTATCATTTAATACATTTTCTAGCTTAGCTGATCATATAATATACAAAACACAGAACTTAAAAGTAAACTATCTTAACACTTCAATGCTCTGATGAAGTAAATGCCAAAAGAATTGATGCAAGCTCCGCTGTCCTCACCTGTGCGTTGTCCCACCTGCTCAGATTAATGTTTTCTGCCCAGCCAACCTGCTAACAGAAGATATAGAGATAAAATCCTACCGCTCCTAATGCAGGAGATCTATATGTAACTATATATAATGTACACATTTACTGCAAAATGTGTTTCTTCTAAGTTGACTGAGCAATGAAACAATGCGGACTAACGTAGTACTAATAGGGTTGGTCACTCGGACCTTCATACAACTGATGACCGCGCTGAAAACCGCTCTGAAAACGCCGTTTTACGGCGCTTTTGTGTCCATCCAAATGCGTTAAACGGCGTTTTGTAGTTTGCCAATGAGCAATAGAGTTTAACTTTATCGACCAAGCGATCGCTGCTTAATAATTCGTCCAGAAACGCTTCCGTTGAGTTGTGACTGGATTTCGTTTCTGAATGTGCAGCGTTTCCTAAATAGTGTAGCTACGCGATGTCACTTTCCGAAAACGCTTTTTGGTTGCATCGTACAGGTTTAGTCTTCTTGCAGTTCATTTATCACAAAATTTATATGCATCAACTTCAAATCTTTGTCAATGATTTCACTTAATTTTCTTATAAATTCAAGGTGATCGCTTGCATTTGGTTAAATATGGTTAGCTAGTAAACATCATATCTTAGTGAGTTTGTCTTATCTTAGTAAGTTTTACGATATACGAATAATGTATGAGGTGAATATTTAAACAGTTAAGCACTCTTGTTAATCATAAACCGATCAGCATCTGGAGCTAATAATTGGATAGAACTGTATATCTACATCTGAAGTCAGCGCATATAATTTTAATTAAACTACAGATAGAAAATAGATCTATACATGTTTTATCGGAAGGGGTCACAAAATTCAGTGTTAATGATTGTGTTTCTTTGTATATTATTTCAGGCTTCTTCACCCCCAGGAAACGCGTAAAAAGCCTTGAAATACACACATCGCAGATGTGGAAGATTTTCTCATATCAAATTATAAATGAAACGTGTTTACAGCCAATCATTTGTTATATGTTCATTCTATTCCACATTTAGTGCCACAATGTATTAAATCAATACAATTTCAATAGTTTTACCAGTAATAAAGCTAGCCCTATAACCGATTAAAAACACACAGTGGCTCATGTTAAAAAATCCAAAAGTGAACGGTGTTCTGTCAGTTTGCCATGTTTTGTTAAAATGTCTTGCAGTGCACAAAGCAGATGTTTTGTGAAGTGTAGAAGGTTTAAGCAGCTGTTTCGAATGTTCAATAAATAAAATAATTTTGTCTTTGGAGCTCAATAATTGCAAAAATAAAAAAGGAATACAAATACTGTGTGTGCGAGTGTGTGAGAGAGAGAAAGATCGAGAAAGAGAAAGATCGAGAAAGATCGAGAGAGAGTTACGTCATTATACGTGTATGACGTCATCGAAACGGCTCTATAAAAGGCCCAGCTGTCGCCATCGATACAACCATTACGGTCAGGACGCGAACTGGACACAGCGAGTGACAGATTACTATTGTCATTTCTACATTATTATCAAGGTCTTCATTCTCCAATATCAAAGGTAGGTCTAAAAATTCTTAAGGTAAACCAGTGGGACACTGCTAGGCTATATGATAAGATTGTGTAAAATATTTCCATTATAAGAAGCTTGGAGAGTATACACAGAGTAGAGTATGTATGCTCCTGTACAGTATGTAACCGCCTTAGGAGAAGTGAAACTGGATATCCTTTAATGTATTAATAAATTGTTTAAAATATGTACCTATGTGTGGTGGCGGCACGACTGCCGAGCTGTGGGCGGCCCCCGGTCGTTGGTCCTACCCACCCTGCTGGGCAACCGGCCAGTTCAACTGGCCCGCCTGCAGGCGGTGTGAGCCGATCTGAGCGGTGGATTCGTCCCCCTCGCCGGTTGGACGTTTTTGTGAATTCTGGGGGGGCGTGTGTAGCGACTACTACTGAATTCCCTAACGGACAGGCACTTGGCCACTCAAGGCGTCTTAGCCCTTTAAGTGACACTGGGGGAGGTCTAATATTATTTTCTTAAATAAGATATGTACTATGCATTTAGTGGAATACTGATCAATATATATTATTATATGGCTGGAAAAGCCCTATATTGTTATCACACTTCTTCCACACATTTGTGCGTTTAATACAGCACAAAGCGCTTAACGTACAGACTCCGTTCAACCTGCGTTTCGAAGGTCTCGATGCTGTGATTTGTGCTATGTGGTTTTTGAGTCGATAGTACGGTGGCTCTGAAAGCCCATCGCGATGCAAGCGGAAAACGCGCTGCAAATGCTTTAAAATGACAACACGTGCGCTACATTTCGGAAACGCGCTGCAAATTCAGTAACGCTGCAAAACCTGCCACAACACAACGGAAGTGTTTCTGGTCGAATTATTTTTTGCAGGGACTCTGCACGTTTTTAGCCATAACCAACAGTTGTGTTATACAGTTTCTCATTACGTTGAACGGGATTTAAGGTCTTTATGTGTAGTTGGCTAGCTACATTTAAAGAGCGTTAATAATTCCCCAAGCTAGCTATTTAGAAATTAATTTGTGTTAAATGGGATTTTTAAATCAGGGTTTTTAAGCTTTGGTTTCTGTCTAAATACCTAGCTAGCGAGCTACATTTAAGGAGCATTTGATGATGATGATGATGATGAGCTAAATGATGCAGCATGTATCAAAACGATTCACAACTAAAATCAAGAGTTGTTAGACTGTAATCACCTTCATGCACACGCACAGACACATACCCAAAGAGGTGTTCTTCAACTACAGACACACATTATGCACACACATTACTCGCATTACACTAGGGCACACCTTTTCAAGCCCTATAGTATGATTAGGAAATGCTAATCTAGTTATTGATCTGTACTTCTTGTACTGTTTAAAACTCTGAATTTATGTGTTCAGATTAAGGGAATGTTACATTCATTAGGTCAAATTTAGAGATATAATTTAGTGTGTATTAGTAAACTAAAATGTAAGGTATTTTGTGTTATATTTCCCAGTAGAAAATCAGTCATAATGATGAATATGAGTAAAGAAAAAAGCAGCCACCACTTTCCTGTAATTGCTGCAGTGCCACAGAGGAAGAGGAAGGAACGCCTGGTCTCCCAGGACTTAATCATGTTTGGCAAGGCCTTAAGATTGCCACCACTGGTGAACACTCCTAGAAATCAGGGTGGCAGGACAAGGCATCTTCCTTTCGTCCAAGACAAGCAGCATACTATGTTCCCTCCCCTGGTCAGCAGGAACAATAAGACTCCAGACATTTCTGGGCAATTTGTCGTTCACAACAAGCTGCCCTCAAAGATTGTAAAATCCTCCAAGTCTGGTGGGACCCAGAACATGAGGGACGTCCCAGTAATGGTGGAGGACAAGCCCAGACAACCAACCTGCCTCCCTCCACTGCTCATCAGGAGGGCAGCTCTGCATAAGGCAGAGCGTAGAGCTGTGAGCTCAGCTCCACCTCGTCCCTCCCGGGTGCTGCAGCTCAACAAGGACCCTGTGCCCCTGGACCACCGACCCTGGCGGTAAACTCCAGAGGCAGGTCAAGTGCCAGGCTGGACAGACTGTCTCCAAGCAGCCTGGAGACAAAGTGTTACGGAGGACGAGCCCCCAATTGTTACCGCCCGGTCTAGGTCAGACGGTAACAGCGAATGATGGTTGGAGTGGTTTAGGAGTGAAACAATAAAGGGGAACCGACAACACTTTAACTGATTCAATAATATGTATTTCAGGGTTCATACACTTTTTTGACAACTAATTTCCATGAATTTTCCATGACTTTTCCATGACTTTCAGACAAATTTCAATGACTGTACATTCTCTAAACATATGTGTAGACACGAAAAATAAGAAAAAACCCAGGCTCAAATTCCACAGTATATCATCAATTAATGAAAAGACACATGGTTTAATTGAAAAAATAAACATTTACCATATTTTCAATATCAATATAAGCCGCATCTAAGTTTTTTTTAATGGAAAATGTTGTAGCTATAAGCCGTATCCGGGCTAAAAGCCGGTGAGTTCCCGCTTACCGACGGGTCTGGTTAACGACGGACGGAGTTACGACCGACTTTTCTTAATTTCGCGCGGTGCGTGGAGGTGCAGTGGCAGCACTGTGGAGTGTTGTGGAGTGTAGTGGAGTGTTGTGTTGTGTAGTGTAGTGTTGTGTACGATAAGCTGAAGCAGCGCAGCCTCCACCGCAGCCCATCTCGGCAACGCGGTCACTCTTTCTCACGCTGTACGCACGAGAACATTGTTAGTTTTTTTCTATTCTGTGTTTACGATCAAGGCGTGTCTAAATCTAGGTTCGCGCTTAACGACGAAAACTGCTTTGCGTCGGACTTTTCAGTCTCTAACCCCAACGTTAACCAGTTGGTTAACCACACAGTGCACATTTTGCATGCCCCGTGTCCTTGTCTTTCTCAAGCCATAGCTTGTATTTGTCCAACTGAAGCAGCCATAGTTGAATCGGCATTTACCAGCATTACGCTGATTTACACGTCATCAAAGTACAATCTACAGCTCCGCTTGGAGTCCAACGCTAACGCAGCGAACTAACCTGTGAAGTTACGTTAGTGGTCCGCACAAAGAAAAAACATGGCTATATTATATATGTTTATTTTTTCTTCCGGTTATCGGAACGACATATATTTATTGTGTCAAGCAAATTTCCATGACTTTTCCAAAACATTTGAGTATTTTTAGTTTTTCCAAAACTTATCCAGGCCTGGAAATTGCTATTTTCAAATTCCATAACTTTTCCAGGTTTTTCATGACCGTACGAACCCTGGTATTTACACAATATGAAACGCAAGGTGTAACAAGCATTGGCTTAGCACCACTGACTTCAGGTAGGCCACACTGAAAACGGGAAAAGAAAACTAAACAACAAAACAAACAGCGGCCTACCCTACCTGGTGCTAAGCGACGTCTTTTAAACACTAACAACAACCAAGAAAATAAAAGAGAACACTTACATAACAAACATAACTAAGCAAAAACAGAGACACAGTCCACCACACACACACAAGAACAAGGGCCAGTATCACAACTCTCAATTACGGTTAGCAGATGTATATTTATATCAAAAACAACCCCAAAACAGGGAGAACAAACGAGGAGAGCCTGCCACTCTCTCCTCCCGTCTTCACTTCCTGGAAGCCTTTTATAGGAAGCTGTGGATTGACTTGTCAGGCACCACCCAGAGCCATGTGACCCCATCATCCCGGGTGCACCTGAAAGAAATTACAACACAACACACATTCCACAGCACACCACGCTCCCTAGGGAGAACAGCACAATCATACAGTAATATCTCATCACGCTCCCGCAAGAGATTAGTACAATGTGTACAGTAATGACTCAGGACCTAACACCCCCTCCCATAAAATGTGGCTTCCAAAACAAAGGAACCACAAAACAAACAGAAAAACCAACAAACACCAGCAGAATCAGCACCGGGACAGCACCGACCAGTCTCCCCAGATAGATCATCTCACTGCGACCGAATTCACATTTCTCCAGATTTAAAACCAAAGAAGCGTCTTGTAGCTTCTTAAAAACAGTGTCTAATGCCTTCAAATGTTCCACCCAGGTGGATGAAAAGACCACCACATCAAGATAAACTTCACAATTTGGAACATCACCTAACACCATAAGCATGAGCCGCTGAAACGTAGCAGGGGCATTTCTCAAACCGAAAGGCATCACTGTGTACTGCAAAAACTGATCTGGAGTAGCAAAAGCAGATATGACAGATGCTCTTTTTGTTAACGGGACCTGCCAATATCCCTTCAGTAAGTCTAATTTACTCACATATTGAGCCGTGCCAATTTTGTCTACGCAGTCTTCCATACGAGGGATCGGGAACGAATCAGGTGTAGTAATGGCATTGATCTTCCTGTAGTCGGTGCAAAATCTAAACGATCCATCAGGTTTGGGTACCAGAATGCAAGGCGAACACCACGGACTAACACTAGGAATGGCAAAATGGTTCTCCAACAAATATTTTGTCTCTTGTGCCATCTGCGACCGCTTTTGAGGGTTGACGCGGTACGGATGTTGACAGATAGGTAGATGCTCTCCCACATCGATATCATGTTGTAACAAGGTGGTACGTAGAGGTACATCAACGAACAACGTCGGATAACTCTGTATTAAATCACTCAGGTCGTTCTGTGCTGTGCTGGGCAACTCTGCCAACTTCTCAGAGAGATGGAGGAGAGCCTCGGAGTTCGGAAGCCTGGCACAAGGCAAACAGTTACGACCCAGATGCAAGTTGTCCTGTTCAGGTGCGTACTCCACGGACATGGTGAGAGAAACAGAAGACAGAGTAGTGGGTGAAACGGAGACTGATGGAACTATCTGATCTGGACGCGTTTCCTCCGATCGGTCATGATACGCCTTCAGCATGTTAATATGACATAACCGAGTCCTCTTACCTCGGTCAGGAGTGGCAATGACATAATTGGTAGCTGACAGTTTGGACTGAATGACATATGGACCAGAAAACCGCGCTCGAAGAGAAGAACCAACCACAGGCAACAGTGCAAGCACTCGCTCACCGACTTTAAATTCCCGACTCTTTGCCTTTGTGTCAAACCTGTTTTTCATCGCCACCTGCGACTCACACAGGTTGTTCTTTGCCACCTTACGAACAAGACACAGACGGTCTCGAAGACGCTTAACATAGTCACACACAGAAGTTGCCCGAGGTCGTGGAGTAGCCAACCACCGTTCATACAACGCTAAAAGGGGCCCTCGTACACAACGTCCAAAAAGCAGAGTGTTTGGACTAAATCCAAGGGACTCCTGCACTGAATCACGAACTGCAAACAAAAGTAAGGGCACGCCTTCGTCCCAATCCTTCTCAGATTCCAAGCAATAGGTCCGTAACATGTTTTTAAAAGTCTGATGGAACCGCTCTAATGCACCTTGTGACTCGGGATGGTACGCACTAGAAAACTGGTGTTGGATGCCTAATTCCTGGGTTACCTGAGTAAAAAGACGAGACGTAAAATTAGTGCCCTGATCGGACTGTATACATATCGGTAAACCAAAAGTGGAGAAGAACTTTATCAGAGCTTTTACTATGGCCTTTGAGCGAAGCGAACGAAGGGGAATGGCCTCAGGATAGCGTGTAGCCGCACACATAAGAGTAAAAATATAGCGATTTCCAGCCCGAGTCTTCGGCAAAGGACCTACACAGTCTATCAAGACTCTCTCAAATGGCTCACCCACTGCAGGAATGGGACACAACGGAGCCGGGGGAATAACCTGGTTTGGTTTACCAACCATCTGGCACGCATCACATGTACGGCAATAATTCGCCACATCACTAGAAACCGACGGCCAAAAGAAATGCTGCAAAACACGCTGTGTGGTTTTTCGAATGCCTAAGTGGCCTGCCAAAGGATGATCATGGGCCAGAGATAAAATGTGTGAACGATACTGACGTGGAACCACCACCTGTGTAATCGACTCATGCCCTTCTTTAGGGGAAACCCAACTTCGTAATAATACCCCATCCCGAATGAAGTACGCGTTCTGATACTCCGGCGAAAAGCTCCCGTTGTCAACACGCTCAAAACATTTTATTAGCGTTTGGTCTGTGTTCTGTGCTTTAATTAAATCTGCCCGCGACAAAAGGTCAGACATCGAAGTCTCAGTATCCGAGTACGTAGGTTGGGCGTGTGATGCCGTCACACCAGCAGGTGTAGTAACTGGGTGCTCCACAGGAGAGGCAGAATCAAGGGCGTCAGCAGGTTTGAACGGTTGAAACACGGGGTCCACGTCAGGAACCGAGGAAACAACTGAAGGCACTCTACTCACAGCGTTCACTTTCTTGATCGCGCCTGGATTTCGCAACGCCTTACGCTTCAACACTGGACAAGCGGCGATTACATGTCCTGGTGCATGACAGTAAAAACACTGCCTAGTGTCTCTAGCCGCTTCCGACGGTGATGAAGACGTAACTGTAACACTCTTAACACCTCGATTTGGAGGCGTACACCTGCTGCGAGATGAAGGAGAAAACACAGTTTTATGTGTTAGGACAAACTCATCAGCGGACGTGGCCGCCACTGCCACACTACAGGCTTTCTGTTCATTTAAGTAAATCACCACATTCTCAGGAAGACAATTTTTAAACTCCTCGATCAGGATTAACTCCTTTAATTGCTCAAACGTTGTGACGTTACTGGCGGTACACCATTTTTCGAACAATAAAGACTTCTCCCTCGCAAAGTCAGTGTATGTCTGGTTGGGGTTCTTTACTAAGCCTCTAAAATTCTGTCGGTATGCCTCAGGCACCAACTCATAGGCCCTCAGCACAGCTGCTTTTACCACGTCATAATCTATGCTTTGTGTTAGTGACAGAGAGGAACATGCCTCTTGAGCCTTCCCTGTCAGTTTACACTGAAGCATAAGAGACCACAGTTCCTTGGGCCACTGAAGTGTTGTTGCAATTCGCTCAAAGATGGAAAAATAAGCATCAACCTCCTGCTCCCTAAATGCAGGAACCAAACTGATCTGTCGACTAACATCAAAAGACGCAGGGGCGGAGACAGAACGAGGTAAGGGTACCGGTATATCTCTTTGCGCTCTCGGGGAGCACATATGAGGCTCTGGGGAACTTCCCGGAATAGGACTGCCTGCAGCCGACGGAGCAGTCTTACGCGGTAATGGAACAGGTCGCCCAGCATCCATAGCCAGCCGTTTCAATGCAATGTCCTTATCCGCCTCAATCTGCAAAGCACGAACACGTAATAACTCAACCTCGCGCTCCTGTCGCTTTATCTCCAACTCTAGTTCTTTTAACTTTATCGCAAGCATAGGATCAGTCACAGAAACACCCAACACAGAATCCACATGTACACTACCTACCCGTTCACCGGCGTCATCCGCTACGGACTCACCCGGCAGCGGGAGTAAACTCGGAACGCCACCGCGATCAGGCAAAATGCCGTCGCGCACAAGACTATGCTCCAAAGCCTGCTTAATGTCCCTCTTTGAAGCATCCCGCGGTACGGTCACATTAAAAAACTCAGCAATGAGAAGGAGATCCGCCTTCCGGCACTTATCAAATTGCTCCAGGGTAGGAAACAATGAAAACTCCGTCAAGTCAAAAAGCGCCATAACTAGCACACCAAACACACTACCCCACCGCCACAAGAAAGAACACCAACCAGACGAACCAAACACAAAACGAAGTTCAGGAAGGAAGGGAAGTTCAGAGGGTCAAGGTAAGAGTCACAACATTACTATATCAAATACACTCAGTGACTGCTTTGTGATTATTTTTTTTTTTACTAAACACTTTGTACAGTTATAGGTATACATGTTGTGTCCTGCTGCAACCCAATCCTGATTGTTAGGGTGTTTCTTAATTCACTGTGTTCTTTTCCACACCAGGGTGCTCTACAGCCTGCACAGGTGAAATGAAGGTGCTGCACCTGCTCATCAACCTGATATCGTCTGACATCCAGCATTACAGATACTGGCATATATCAGTTCTTCGTAATTATCTTTAAATAAAAGCATTTTAAATGTGTGCATGTATCCTAACAATTTCCTTGTCTCACACACACACACAGTTCTGTACAACACACATTACATTTAGTTTCAGTAATCAAGTTCCAGTTGAGACTGTTGGTGGTTCCTGTCAACTGATTCAGTAATATCCACTACATAAATACTGAGTAGAGACCATCACACTGACATGTGAATGAGCAGGAGAGAGTGTAACATACTGACACAGGGGGGCAATAGAGTTCACTGCTCTTCTGAAGAAAAAAATGGCCAAGGTCCCTGGAGGGATTATTGTGATTAAGTGACTCCTACAGTCAGATGTTCATTTACATGTAAATGCCATGTAATACTGGATCTCCACAACCAGTAAAATAGACTTTCAATTATTCCTGTTCTTCATCTTAATTATGTATTCGCCTTCATCTAAGGAATCAAACGCCTCAGGGTTTCAAGCTCCCTTATATTCCTCACCATTATCTACAATCTGAAACACTTAGCCTACGTCAACTTTAGACACATTTGCTATCTGTGATTTAAAGACTTGACCAACTGGTTATTTGGTTTAGAAGTGGTTTGTAGGCCAAACCTTTTTATGTTCATTCTGTTTTAGTTTATTTTAAATATTGGTTGCCTAATTGTCATGCAGATATAACAAAGTTGGTGGATTCACCTCACATTGTCAGTAATGCTAGTGAAATGCCAGATTATGCCATAACCCTTGCAAATATAAATATACTGTTCAAAAAAATAAAGGGAACACTAAAATAACACATCCTAGTAGAAAATCTATTCATTACATAGTGGAATGTGTTGAGAACAAACTAACATAAAAATTATCAATGTAAATCAAAATTATCCCATGGAGGTCTGGATTTGGAATCATACTCAAAATACAAGTGGAAAATCAAATGACAGGCTGATCAAACTTTAGTTGAAATTCCTCAAGACAAGTTAAAATGAGGCTCAGTAGTGTGTGAGGCCTTCACGTGCCTGTATGACCTTCATACAATGCCTGGGGTCCTGATGAGGCTCCTGGGGAATCTCCTCCCAGACCTGGACTAAAGCGTCAGTCAACTAATGGACAGTCTGTGGTGCAACATGCCGTTGGTGAATGGAATGAGACATGATGTCCCAGATGTGCTCAATTGGATTCAGGTCTGGGGAACGGGCAGGCCAGCCCATAGCATCAATGCCTTTATCATGCAGGAACTGCTGACACACTTCAGCTTCTGTCACGTCTGTCACATGCTCTGTGTGAAGCTGCTCTCATCCGTGAAGAGCACAGGGCGCCACTGGTGAATCTGCCAATCGTGGTGTTCTCTGGCTGTAAGCACAAGCCCCACTTGTGGACGTCATGCCCTCATACCACCCTCATGGAGTCTGTTTCTGACTGTTTCTGTTTGAGCAGAAACATGGATATTAATGGCCTGCTGTAGGTCGTTTTGCAGGGCTCTGGCATTGCTCTTCCTGTTCCTCCTTGCACAAAGGAGGAGTTAGCGGTCCTGCTGCTGGGTTGTTGCCCTCCTACGGCCCCCTCCGTGTCTCCTGGTGTACTGGCCTATCTCCTGGTATCTGCTCCATGCTGTGATGACAGACACAGGAAACCTTGCCACAGCTCGCATTGACGTGCCATCCTGGATGAGCTGCACTACCTGAGAAACCATCACCAGTAGGGGAGGAGCTAATGAGGAGAGGTATACCATCATCAGTAGGGGAGGAGCTAATGAGGAGAGGTATACCATCATCAGTAGGGGAGGAGCTAATGAGGAGAGTTATACCATCATCAGTAGGGGATGAGCTAATGAGGACAGATAGAATGTCATCATTAAATATATTTTCTAGTTCAGTTTCCTTCTAACTAGTCTTAACATTAAAAGATCATTGTAAAATCATTTGATGGGTTAATGTATTCATATTAGGGATGTATATCGTCACCACTAAGCTAGATTCGATACACATCTCGATACACTGCCAACGATGCGATATAACTGCAATACTCTGAAACCCCTTGTCGATGCGATGCGATGCGATACAAATGCAATGCGATGCGACACACTCACGAACGTAAGTTGTTGAGCGGGGGGGTTACGAGGGGGTAGCGGCCGCAGAGATGTCCACACCGTGCCGTCTTTTCATGCGTGTCGCCAGGTTCGTTGTGCTACTAACGTATTTAGCCCCACGGCATTGTTTGCAGATTGCGTGACTGCCTCACTGAAGGCGATGCATCGTGAATTCGCCTGCAAATTAAACTCGATGCACGTTGAATCTACCGATGCAGTCGTATCGCAGACATGTGTACCGATTCACCGATGTGAATCGGTGAATCTCCACATCCCTAATTCATATGTGAAAGTACCTTTGGGTCAGTTTATTATAGGTTTGTACTATGCACTAACAATATTGAACCTGCTTGCATTCAGCCATCTACAAACTGACAAATTCCAACAACCAATTATACACTATTTAATTTATACACATAAATAAAATAGTAAATACACTCTGCTGTATTTAATTACACAGATCAGGCATTGTTAAATAATAAAATATGCTTTGCTGTTTTGCTTACTATATAATATTTGTTTAATAACACTGACTGCAGATATCAATCAAGAAACAGACTGTAAGAACCACCGGCCTGTGTCATACTCCGGGTGGCGCTATTTCATACATATGTACATACATAAATATCGATTTAGAGTTGATTTTATTTCATTCATTGTGTTAATTGAGAAAAACAAACTATTAACATTTCTACAAACACATCTATAAACACATCAATTAACACATCTTCTGTTTTCTAAACCATTCTTACTTTGCATTTCCCCACACCTGCCTAAAACCTTAACCTAAACCTTAATATAAACATATTATATTGTGTATATATTGTATAATATATAAAACAAATGACTAGTCCATGAATTCAGAAGACTTCATACTTGCAAATCCTCCTTTATAAGTCTGGGGTTATTTTTTACTCTGTACCTGATAAAGTTAATGAAGTTATCTAAGTTAGTAAAGTAGGGATTTTCCACTGTTCTCTCCTCCAGTTCAGGAAAAGCCCAGTTCCAACACCAGTCCAGTTTAGACTGGAGGATCTTCAGAGACTCAGTGGAGGTCTGTTTATACACATCACTGATTATCTACGGAAGATCACATCTGAATAAAACATCACTGATTTACTGAAGACGCAATCACACAGAACAGTGCCAAAGTCACACAGGACAGTGACAAAGTTACACATGACAGTGACACAATCACACATGACAGTGACACAATCACACAGGACAGTTACAGAATCACACAGGATAGTTACAGACACACAGCATATCTGGACACCGTCAGTCACCCAGCACAGGAAATACATACAGAGTCAAATAGGGGTCCATTGTCAGCTGTGCAAGCGCTATACTATATGCACGCACTATATATGACTGAAGCACTCAGTCAGATGGGAGCATGCTCACAATGGAAGCAGATGAGGTGTCATAGCAACACAAGATCAACCACTAAGCACTAGGTCGACCCTTTAACCAATGAGGAACCAGAAATGCTCTGGTAGTAGAACTGTAGATATTTGATCCCAGCTGGCCGTGGGGAATGATTACAGGAGACGCCCATAACCTCAACCCCAAAACTCCTATTGAGGAGATCAAAGCATCATCCTCAAGGTGACCAAGCCAGTGTGCTACCAGCACAGAGAACCTCAATGACTAAAGATGTCAGGGGAAAGGGCTGACATAATTAAAACTGTTAAAAACGTCTCTTCCAACTAAGGAAGAGTGATGAGGACACAAGAGTGTGAAGACAGAGCTCAAGACTGTAGAGAGGAGGAATAGAAGCAGTGGCAGAGCAAGACTTTGTTTTCAAAGGGTGGCCAAAGGGTGAGCAAGGCTTTATCAGAGGGGTCCATATACAAATGATGAACGAAAAGAAACAAACATTTTCTCACACACACTCAAATTAAAATTGTTTATTTAACAAAAACTTGCCATGTCCAAACAAGACGTTAAACGACACCATGGAACAGTGAACATGTAAATGTAAACTCAGAGCCCAGAATATGACTAAAAACTAATTCTCAAAAATAAATCAATAAAACTTAATATGACATAGCCTACTAGGGTTGCCACTCTTCACAAATTAAAATAAGACACGCTCACCACAGGCCGTGACCAACATGACCCAAGGTGCCAGACTCGCATTTAATGTTGTGTTTTTTTGTAAAGGGGTGATAAAGAAAGCAATTCAATACTTTTTTTTTACTTTACAAAAAATAAAGTGCAATGAACTTTTAAAATATAAACTAAAGAAGTTGAGAACTGAATGTAACGGTATATAACTTAAAATAAAAAAGGTGTAAATGTGTGCAAATATGTAAACATTTTTGTAAGAGTTACATCCTGCAGACTCTCTATGTGAACCCTGGGGACATTTTTACCTAAAGAGGAAACGCTTTCATTATGGGGACGTGGTGCAGTGTCGGTGTAGCAGAAGACACTCCTCCCTGAGTGCTGTGGACATGGAAGTGAGGAGGACCAGACAGTACTCCATCTCACTGCACACAGCAGCAACACCAACACCTACATGTGCAGAGTGAAATGGGGGGAGATCATGATGGAGGAACAGATCGACATCACTTGTAATGACACTACTGAACTCTCATAACACTCAGGAGTTGTTTGAGTCCATTTATAATAACTTAAAATGTGCTGTTGTCACGATGAGGTAGGGGAAGCTGAGAGAGCTGTGTGAACACAACATTTAATACACAACAAACACGCGACATTCACCATGACGACGACGACACGCGACATTCACCATGACGACGACACGCGACATTCACCATGACGACGACGACACGCGACATTCACCATGACGACGACGACGACACGCGACATTCACCATGACGACGACGACACGAGACATTCACCATGACGACAACAAACACGCGACATTCACCATGACAACAAACACGCGACACACAACATTCACCATGACGCATACATGCGTGTTTAATGTGTGACTACCCGATCCGTACACCCTGCCCGATCCGTACCAAGCATGCGCGAGAAAATGTGCGCATGCGCGTTGCGATTGGCCCAGGCACGTATCGGGCAGATATTTTGCGCATGCGTTAACACTTTACGACACTACTAGATGCGAAGTAGTGAACGGAGTGTGTGATCGTACGAGAAGCGTTGTAATAAAAAAATGAAGGATTTCAGATTTTATGGCGAGTTAAAGGAGTATATCTCCCATGGTTTTTTCAAATCGACTTGTGATAAAAAAATATGCGACGTGAAATTCGTCGTGTATCTGAAAACTTTATAGTTGAAGGTAAGTTGAATTCAAACCATGTTCCTAAGTTAACAGTCGGTCCTGTCGTGGAATATAAAGTTCTTATAAATATTAGTGCTGTCAATTCCAGGTGCCGCGATTAAAAGTCCTGACCAGGATTTTGCTCAAGCTTGCTAGATTTTCTAATTAGCAATCCAGGTAAAATTAGTGGAATCAATACAATCCAGGAAGCCAGAGCAAAATCCTGGTGAGGACTTTTAATCGCGGCACCTGGAATTAACAGCACTAATAAATATGTTTATAAATAACAATGGTGGAACGTTTTCTTTTTATGTTAAGATAACCGAATGTTTTACATCGGACCAAACAAAAATTATATGCGTTTGGTTATGTTGACTGAAGAGGAAAAGAGGTCTGCTCTGATCGAGTGTCATAATAACCCTGGCACCGGTAACCATCATGGTGTACGACGCACTAGAGACAGGGTTATTGCCGGTTACTTTTGGCCTACCTTTTGTTTGGTCCCATGTAAAACATTCGGTTATCTAAACATAAAAAGAAAACGTTCCACCAGTTATTAACTTTATATTCCACGACAGGACCGACTGTTCTTAGGAACATAGTTTGAATTTAACTTACCTTTTAACTATAAAGTTTTCAGATACACGACGAATTTCGCGTCGCATATTTTTGTCACAAGTCGGTTTGAATCAACTCCTTTAACTCGCCATAAAATCTGAAATCCTTCATTATTTCATTACACTTCTTGCACCCCAAACGAATGTTCTCCCCAATGTAACCAATGTATAAATCTATCTCTCATATATATACATATTATAATATATGTGTATGTTTATATAAGCAGTTACAATTATAATAAATATAATTATTTTTTTTACTATTATTATTTAATTATTATTACTACTATTATTATTTTTAACAGTTTACAATGGTGTCGTAAAATGTAACGGTAGTGTCGTAAAGTGTTAACGCATGCGCAAAATATCTGCCCGATACGTGCCTGGGCCAATCGCAATGCGCATGCGCACATTTTGTCGCGCATGCTCGGTACGGATCGGGCAGGGTGTACGGATCGGGTAGTCACACTCTTCACTTCACTTCCAGATCACACTAGAAGACCAGCAGCCATCATTAAAGTAGTATGAATGATGCATAATTCAAAAAGGCCTGGATGTGAATATTAGGGACCTGTCCTGATCTCTGGTCCTCTTGATCTTTTTGCTTTTCAAGTTCATTGATAATGGTGAGAGACTAGCCATATAATAGCATATAATATCATGATTATACATCAGTATAAATCTAATAAAACCACATTAGCTCCCCTCACTCGAGACAGGGAGAGGTCGACCCGGGGAGACCGTTGTCCTGTATAGTGTGTTCTATGAAGGACTTTGTATTTTAGACATTTCTTATTGTACTAGGCAAAAAGTGATATATCAGAGAGTTGGGATAAAGGCGTCGATGTAGATACAGATCACCTGATTAGAACAGCCATGGTGTGACGCTTGTGTCGCGGTACAGTTGACCATTAACGTAGAGTTTGTCCACTGAGATTACTGCCCGGGAGCCTCCTTGAATGAAACTCCTGCGGATGGGGAACAGGACCTTGCGTCGCGCCAGGATCTCCTTGGGGAACTGGTCGTTGATACTGAAGTCCGTTCCTTTCAGCTTTTAGCATTGATGCTAATGTTATATAGGAAATCACATATCATTGCTAGTGGAAATTAGCATGATAGCGTTGCATCACTGATAAATGTTGTGATCTAAACAGCAGGCTGGAAAAGGAGATATGGATGTCTATTCCGGGTTTCTTGAAGTGGAATGTCCATTCCGGGTGTCGTGAAGTGCGACTCTGGAACAGAAAGAAGAGATTATTGTAATGATATTCAGTTAATGATGTAATTTAATTGTAACACTAGGGGTCACTAGTGAGATAACGTTAGTTGAGCAGAACATGTATAGCAGTGGTTCCCAAAGTGGGGGGCGCGCCCCCTAGGTGGGGCGCGGAGCTATTGCAGGGGGGGCGCGGAGCTTGAAAGTAAAACGTGCACATGTAGGGATGCACCGATTCCGATATTAATATCTGAAAAAATTCTAGATCGGGTATCGGTGACAATGTGACCGATCCATAAAAACAGATCTATTCAGTCTAGTTCTATGCTTATATTGCTTGCTTTTCGGAGTTAGTTCAACCTTAATACTCGTGCTGGTGGTATTCCACTTAGTCCGTTTATTTGCTGGTTGACCAAAATAAACCTGGGCTCCAGCAATACTTCACTGTTCATGCATGAACTGGTGAGTTGTCCAAATCTCATTTAATGCGTTACTTACAGAAATGAAATAAAGAGCAGTGGTCTGACTCGGCAGAAAGCTAAAAAAACAACAATATTCCATACGCGCACGCAACTCGCTCCCTTAAAGAGACAGTACACATATTTCTGGCCGTTACATGCTTTGTGCTCTGCGTGATGTCTGCGCTTGCAAACTAGCCGCATATGTATTGCTGTTTCTCTTATTTCATCTCCTTATTTATTTTAAATTATATTTAGAATTCTTGAACCATTTAAAAGGTTTCTTGCAGTTTATTTTTTTCATGTTTGACCAAAGTTGTGAACCTATTGTTTTTGTAAGTTTTCAACACATCCCTAGTCAATATGGGGGGGGGGGGGGGGGGGGGGGGGGGGTGTAGGGGGGGCGCAAAAATATTCTCATCTACTAAAGGGGGGCACGGCAGAAAAAGTTTGGGAACCACTGATGTATAGAGAGTGGTAAGAAAGCACGTTGAGCAAGCTAGTAATAAAACAAGACAAGTTTACTAAAGTGTCTATCTATTGTATTAAGAACAAATACAATATCAATACATGGTACCAGGAGTGAATCGTAAAGAAAGCGACTTTTTTTTTTTTTTTTTATTAATGGCCCACCTCCACCACCCCCCCCCCCCCCCCCATCTTTGGAGGGCAACTTTGTTTTTATGTACAGTTCAAATGACAATTATAGCAATTATAACCATATGCAAAGTGATAATTATTGGGGTTAGGTGGACCAAGAAAAGAGGGGGAGAGAAAGAATAAAAAGGGAAAAGACAGAAGGGCAGGGAAAAAATAAATAAATACATAAATAATAAATTATATATAAAGAAAAAAAAAAAAATCAACCAGCTCGAATGCCCACAGCAAAGTAAAGCAGAAAGTGTACCAAAGACATTTAGCACAAATGACGTGATGTATGTGTGAGTGTGTGTTTATGTGTAACCTAGTTGTGCAACATAGAATAAATGTACGGAATGTACTTACCAGCAAAGATAGAAAGCTGCGACAACATTCCCCCAGAGGCCAGAGGTAGGCAGAGAAAGACCCGGCAGCACTTCCCAGTGACCCTCGCATGCCCGCCTCCACAGGCGGGAGAGTGAGAACCCCGGACAGCGCCCCCCACAGCCAAGGAGTGCAGGTCCAGGGGAACCAGAGGAAACAGAGCTCCCCCCAGTGCTGAGAGGCAAACGTGCTAACCACCAAGCCACCGTGTTGCCCAATTCATTCCATTCATCCCAACATGACTTCCTCCACACATCCGACCACACCCATATACACTCTTGCGCACATGGGCCTACCCCCAAATGTGCCCACACCCCAATATATACACACACATATGTAACCAGGTTGATCTGTCAGTTGTGTATAATTACACAAAATGTACTGTATTTGTTTATCTGTTTATCTAGTTGTGAATATGTGGGATCCAGACTCCTCCCCTTTCTGTTTTCTTCTTTTGTGGTGTTTCCCCCCCAAGTATAAATAGCGACCACCCATCTTGACTCTCCCCTTTTCATTTTAATATCATGGGAGAGGTATGTCACTATTTGTTATCCACCCATTTTATTTCAGTTATGGTGGTGATGGGGAAATGTTTTACAAATCTGTTATTTGTGCTTCACTCACTTTTCTTCTATTATGTTTTTAGAGTGCTGGAGTGAGTTTGTCAGCATTGTTCAATGCACTTGTTATGTATCAACAGGTATGTGCAGCAAGGCATGCGCGTTGCGCGCGCGGGGCCCTTTTCATTTTAATATCATGGGAGAGAGTGCTGGAGTGAGTTTGTCAGCATTGTTCAATGCACTTGTTATGTATCAACAGGAGTGGCTGATCGAATAAAAAGAAGATCGCCCTACAAAGATTGCATGTGGCACATAATTTTTACACAACGCAGAAACACACCGGTCACACTTGGTGCCGTTCGACCCTCCACTTCGCAGACCTGCGTTCATCGGTTGGCGCGGACTGCTGCACCCCACCTGTCATCGCGGGCCGCACTTCTGGACCTTCCCTGCTGCTCTAGCTGCTGCTAGCCGTGCCTTTGGACAGTGTTGCATTCATCAGGTTTTATTTTTCTTTCTCTTTTCTTTTCTCAAAGTTAGCGATCGCGCGGTTTGTTGCTGATATCGCAAGCGAGTGATTATCCGTTATTTTTGAATGTATATGTCCCGGTATATGTTATATTGATGGTCGTTGGTCCAACGAAAGTTTTATGTTTGATTTGGATTTAAAAAAATTTTTTCCTTCGTGTGTCGCATGCTATATTTGAGCAGGATTTTTTTTTCTCTTTCTCCTTCTCTCCCTCGCGA
Source organism: Brachyhypopomus gauderio (assembly GCF_052324685.1). NCBI lineage: Eukaryota > Metazoa > Chordata > Actinopteri > Gymnotiformes > Hypopomidae > Brachyhypopomus > Brachyhypopomus gauderio. The sequence continues at coordinate 5,017,088 of NC_135211.1, read as the reverse complement.
CTGTACAGTACTCTAGCTTCACTCCTTTTAGCGCCATTTTGAGTTAGCCCGTTTCGCTTGCTGTTAAAAAAAAAAAAAAAAAAAACGACTGCCGTTACTATGGCTGAACAGAATTTTAAGGAGCCTTCGGATGCACTTGGTTTGGGAAGGGGTAGGAAATTATTTTCTTTTGGTAGGGGCAGACCAGTAGCCGATAGCGAATATGAACACGATATTCACCATCCGGATATACCGACGTCGGACCCAGTGGCTAGTTCCACCCCTGTTGTTAATACACGGACTCGGCCTACCCAGGTTATTTCGACTGAGGCGTTTAGCAGTATGATCGCAGATCTAGCTAAGGAAATTGGCGAGAATGTGGCTGCGAGTCTTGCCGCCATTGGCCTCCCTAGCCCTCCCACACAGAGGACTGCGAGCAGCCAATCAGGCCCTTCTGATCCATCCCAGTTGAAGATTGTGGTCCAATCAGAAACTAAAGCACCGCCATACTTTAGGGGTGATGGTACAGATGCATTCTGTATCCAAGAATGGGAGGATATGATGAAGTGTTACTTATCTAGGTCCAATTGTGAGACACATGCAGAGAGGTTTGATCTGACTATGTCCAGATTGTCAGGCAAGGCTAGAGACGTAGTGAAAGTATCTCTTCGTTGCCGACCGGAGCTAGGTGATGCTGACCTACCGGCTGCAGTGTTTGATATCCTCAGGCGCAACTTTAGCAAACTGGCCTACTCTAGTCTACCCATGAAGGATTTTTATAACACTTTGCCACAGCCCGGTGAATGTGCTATGGATTACTGGATCCGCTTGAACAAATCTATTGATGCAGCTAACGAGTGTCTCCGCAGGAGGGGTAAACTAGTTGAGGATGCTGGTGCTGAGGTTGCCATGATGTTCATCACTCACTGTCCTGATCCCAACCTCTTTCTAACATTTCAACTAAAGCCACCAGAGGAATGGACTGCGGCCGAGGTACAGAAACGTCTGGACAACCATGTTGGACAGACTAGAGGTTTGATGGTTCAGTCCCAGCAAACTATGAGCATGGTCTGCCCTGCCCAGACTCAAATTAACCCCACTTGCCAATACACACGTGACTCCCCTGTAGCGGTTGGTGGGCCAGTGGATCATTTCAGTTCCCCATCCGGTCCTGTTAGTGATCAGGGTCAGGTTCAGCCTGTAGTAGGTCAGCAGAGCCATCTTTGGCCCGGCACTCCCGTTATGCAAACGTCATGTGCTACTCCAGCACCGTCTGCGGCTGAGCATGCTACTCAGCAATTGGTGGGTGTATTTGACAGAGTTTTGTCTTTGTGCACTTCATCTGTTGGCAGCAACCCGCGTGCTCGTGAGCGGTTTGACCGATCCCAGGGCCGGCGAGACTGGCAGCAAGCTGCATGCAGAGTCTGTAAATCAGCAGAGCACACAACACACGCACACTGCAAGTTGTTTAGGTTGTGTCTTACCTGTTTCAGATCTGGCCACATGAAACGCGATTGCCCGTTAGTGGCTCAGCAGTCACCCAGACCCGTGCCTCTTCCAATTTAGCAGTCACCCAGACCCGTGCCTCTCCCATCTGATGCTGATTTAAACTAGCTAGCCCATGTGATGAGAGGGTAAACATGGACGGCATTAGGGACACCCTCACTGAAGTGCTGGACCCATTTTCTATATATATGAACTCTTGTGAAAGCTTTCCTAATGATAAAGTCATTTTTGAGGGCTCGCAGAAGCTTGGGGGAGCTAGTGAATTGTTCTATACTCCGGTTTTAGTAAATGGTCAGGTAAATCTGAGAGGGATGCTTGATTCTGGGAGCATGTCGTGCACTATGAGTACTGAAGCACTGAACAAAATAAGGGTCGCTGGTATAGTGTTGAATCCTCAGCCTGTCCCAGAGAGAGTAGTGTTTGTTGGCTGTGGTGGCCTCCTTACGCAACCGGATTGTATCTATGAGTTGGATATTGAAGTCTGTGGTGGTAAATTTACAGTGCCAACATTTCTAGTATCAGGGCAGCGGGATGAGTTGATTGTGGGCAGTAATGTACTCCGCCCTATTATCCAAATGATGAAATCTGATCCGAAATACTGGCAGTTAGTGTCCTCTAAGAGTACGGACCCAGAGTGTGAACAGTTCCTCCAGCTCCTGAGCTGTGTATCCCAATGGCAGGGTTCAGATGACCCAGACAAGATTGTCACAGTGAAATTGAGGCAAGCAGTCACCCTGCTGCCTCGTCATGAACACATAGTGTGGGGCAAGCTTCCACCCTCGTCCCCTATGTCCCCGGGCAGCACAGTTATCGTTGAACCCTCGTCCACCCATTCCTCTCCGAGGAACATATTGGTTGGGCGGGTTGTGACACCAATGTGGGGAGACCGGTGGATCCCAGTGAAAATCCTAAATCCCACGCATGTGCCTGTGTTGTTGAAACGCAATACAAAAATTGCTGACGTCTTTGCATGTACTGCATTGGAGGACTTGCCTCTTTTTCAGGGCCTATGTGAAACTCGTCGTGTTCAGTCAGAGACGCCACTTGAACCATCGCGCTCTTTGTCTGATTATGTGTGACAACTTGAGGACTGCGGGCTATCTGATATTGACATCAGGGGTTGTGAGGTATCAGATGAGTGGCGGAAGAGACTAGCTGACCTAGTACTGTCTTATCAGGACATATTCTCCAGAGGCAAGCTGGACTGTGGTGAAGCGAAGGACTTTGTGCACCGCATTCATCTCACTGATGAACAACCCTTCCGGCTACCGTACCGCCGTGTGCCCCCAGCACATTATGAACACTTGAGGGAAGTGTTGAGTGACATGGAGATGAAGGGCATTATCAGTAAGTCCATCAGTGAATATGCTTCGCCTCTAGTCATGGTGTGGAAGAAGTCTGGTGACATGAGGATATGCACAGACTTCCGCCGGCTTAATGCAAAAACAGTTAAGGATGCACACCCTCTGCCACATTAAGCTGACTGCTTGGCATCACTTGGTGGTAATGCATTCTTTTGTTCTATGGATTTAACATCCCCCTTCATAGATCTGACAGGCATTACACAGCTTTCACCACGCCTTTGGGTCTGTACGAATATAACCGTCTCCCACAAGGTTTGTGTAACAGCCCGGCGTCGTTTATGAGAATGATGCTCAGCATCTTTGGTGATCTAAATTTTTCCAGTCTGCTATGCTACCTTGATGACTTGTTGGTGTTTGCACCCTCCGAAGGGGAGGCCCTGGAAAGGCTGGAAATAGTTTTCCGCCGTTTGAGAGCCAATAATTTAAAATTGGCGCAGAAAAAATGTCACTTCCTCAGACGGTCGGTGCAGTTTTTGGGTCATGTGGTGGATGCGAGTGGAGTCTCTGTTGATCAAGGGAAAATTGAGGTCATTTCCAACTTCCGGAAGGAAGATCTCATGGATTCAGATGGCTGCACCCCGTCACAGCGGAAAGTGCGCTCCTTCCTTGGCATGGTGTTATTTTACCAGCACTTCATCCCGGGGTGTTCTCAGATTGCCAAACCACTGTATGCACTGACAGCGGGTCAGAAGAGGAGAATTAAAGGATATGGAGGCGGTAAGGCTGGTACATATCGGGTGTCCTCATGACTGGACTCCGGAGTGCGAAAGAGCATTTGAGGAGCTTAAGTCTGCGCTTTTGAACTGCGTGGTCCTGGCTCACCCTGATTTTGGGAGGCCCTTCATTCTTTCAACTGATGCTTCGCTGCAAGGGTTGGGTGCTGTTTTGTCGCAGGTTCCACCTGGTGGAGACAAGGCCTGTTGCCTTCGCCAGCAAGTCTCTCAGTCGCAGCCAAACAAAATACCCAGCACATAGGCTTGAATTTTTGGCCTTGAAATGGGCTGTGTGCGAAAAATTCAGCCACTGGCTTAAGGGCCACAAATTTACTGTGTGGACCGATAATAACCCCTTAACTTATATTTTGACCAAGCCAAAACTGGACGCCTGTGAGCAACGGTGGGTTTCCAAACTCGCCCCGTACTGTTTTGACATCAAATACGTCCCTGGCAGACACAATGTGGTTGCGGACGCACTGAGTAGAGTTCCTTTTGTGAAGCCTCTGTCCCAACGCCTCCTGTCAGAACCGTACTCTGCATTGCTTGATCAGGTTTGTGATGTGGGAGACGAGAATGTGCAGAGTGCGTTTCATTTAACCTGTCAGCCTCAATCCCTGGAAAATCCACCTGACTCGAATGCTGATGAAGTCACCATGTCAGAAGGTGAAACCTCTGCCTTAATGTCTTCTGTTAGAGACTGGGATGCAGGTCCCTCACAGCGTGCTGCGTCTCTGGTTGATCACCTCCTCATCAGTGGCTCCACCTAGTCAGGACGTTTTCTCTGAGTTGCCTTTGACTGATCTCCTTTCCCATCAGGAGTCAGATCCTGTTGTTTCCAGGGTAGCTTTCTATGTTGGGAGGCGACGCCGACCTTCAAGGCGTGAGCATTGTGGTGAATGTGTGCAGACCCTTAGGATTCTGAAACAGTGGGATAAACTCACATTTTTGGATGGCATACTCTACCGAGTCACGAGAAACCCTATGACTAAACACAAGAGGTTCCAGTTTGTTGTACCTAACTCCCTGAAATCGCTGGTCCTGTCTGGTGTTCATGACAACGCGGGTCACCAAGGTCAACCACGCACACTCTCATTAGCTCGCCAGCGCTTCTTCTGGTATGATATGGAGAGGGATATTCGTGACCATGTAAGAAACTGTCACAGATGTGTTCTCAGTAAAACTTTAGAGCCTGCAGCAAGAGCCCCTTTGGAGAGTATTAAGACCTGCGCTCCATTGGAACTTGTATGCATTGATTTTTGGTCAGCTGAGGACAGCAACAACAAATCTGTAGATCACATATGTCAAAGTCAAGGCCCGCGGGCCAGATCCGGCCCGCGAATTGATTATCTATGGCCCCCTGGATGATATTTAATTACTATTAGAACCGGCCCGCAGGCCACAGCCGCCCGATGGTGTTTTGCACGCACAAACACTACATTCCCCACAATGCAACGGTAGCCCGCGAAGTCACTGCAGCGCACACAAGCGGCGAGGGTCCACGCGGCGAAAATGACGCAATCGCAGTGGCTCTGCCCGTGCGCGAGGGCGTCGCACGCTGTCGATTCGCAAGGTCGTGCACCTCTCGAATTTTGCAACTGCGCGCACCAGTTAAACTTAATTAAGTTAGATATTTATACATATAGTCGAAATGATTCGAATTAATTTGCTTTTTTATTCACATTATTTAATGGTTGTTTATTTTCAAAACGCCCAATCTTAACGTCTTCACGTTCTCTCATGTTTTGTCCTGGAATTACAAGAGGCTCGTATTTGTTAACGTAATACATTTGTTGTGAAACGAAGTCGTTACAATTTCAAGCATTTTCAAGTACTTTAGCCTAAATTCCAGCACTTTTCAAACCTTTATTACTTTATTAATTTAATGTACTGGACATGTTTTCTTTGAAGGAAGTTTGTTTTTATCTGTTTGCTTGTTGAAAAATGTTTTCACTTGAAATTACTGACAGATCCATAAGAAAATATTGCTTTATTCATTTAAGCATTAAATAGTATACACTGTGTTTGGTCTTGGTTCAATAGGCTATGTGCAATCATTTCAATATGTTTTAATAAACATTGAACCAGTCCGGCCCTCGGCTTGTAGCAAATTTGGTTTTTTGGCCCTCTGTGTATTTGACTTTGACATCCCTGCTGTAGATATTTTGGTGATCTCTGATCATTTCACTAAATTGGCACATGCGTTTCGATGTCAAGACCAAACTGCACGGACCGTTGCAAAGAAGCTTTGGGATGAATTTTTTTGTGTTTACGGTTTCCCTCAGCGCATTCATTCCGACCAGGGAGCAAACTTTGAGAGCGAGCTAATCGCGGAGCTCCTTAATTTGTGTGGTGTTCAGAAATCTCACACGACGCCTTACCACCCTATGGGCAATGGACAAACGTAGAGGTTTAACCGTTCTCTCTGTAACATGTTGCGGTCTTTACCTCCAGGATCTAAACAGAAATGGCCACAGATGATTCAGTCGATGACATTTGCATACAACTGCACTGCCCATGAGACCACCATTTGCACCATTCTATTTGATGTTCGGTAGGGTTCCCAGGTTACCGGTTGACCTCCTGTTTAAAAATGTCCTTCATGATAGTGACGTCTGTGATTATAACGCCTATGTTACATCTCTGGTGGATAATTTGCGTTTTGCCATGCTTTTAGCGCAGTGTAACAGCATGAAAGAACAGAAACGGCAGTCTGACCAGTACAACAAAAAGACCAAGGGTCTTCCTCTCTCTCTTGGGGATCAAGTACTGGTAGCTAACAGGGGTTAAGGGGAAACGGAAGCTTTCTGATAAGTGGGAGCCAGTTCTTTACACGGTGGTAGCCTCAAAGCCTGATCTGCACGTTTACAAGATCAGGGATCGAGAGGGAAATGAGCGTGTGGTGCACCGCAACCTACTCCTTGATGTGAGCTTCTTGCCTGTCACTACAGACACGGACGCTTGTGACTTTCACCCTGCTGGTGATTTTGCTAGTGATGTAACTGGCTCTGATGCACGTGAGACTGAAGTGACTGTTGTGGACACTGGAGCAGCCACTGCTGCATCTTCTCTAGCCGCTTCTCCCTCTTGGTGCAGTAATGATGACCGCACAGCATCATGGGTTCAACAGCAACCTTCTGCTGTGTCGAGCTATACTGTGGAATCAGATTCCTGTCCTGAGTCCTGGTCCTCTGTCCCTGAAGGGCCAGTTGATTCAGATGCTACTGTAGATCACCTGCCTGTTCTCCACTTCATTCGTCCTTCTGACGAGCACAGCACCGACTTGAGTAGTAGGTTCACCTCACGTTTTGGTAGGGTGCTCAGACCTGTTTGCCGTTTGATAGAGTCTATGACTCAGAGAGAGTCGCTATTTGACACTGAGAATGTTCGCTCACCTCTAATGAATGTGTGAATTTTTATATATATTATTATTATTATTATTATTATTATTATTATTATTATTATTATATATACTCTTTTCTCCACCTGCTGTTTGATGGATAGTTGTTTGCTTGTTTTTTTTTTTCCTCATGTGTTTTTATTTCCACTTTATTGGAGGACAGCTCCTCCTAGGATTTCCCAGTAATTGTATGTGACATGCATTTTGAGGTGTAAATGGCACCTCTTTGTGTCTATGGGGTATCCTGGGGCCTTGCCGGGCGCCAGGCGGTCCTCAGGTCTCCTAGCCCTTCATTTGGGTAGCGTTTTGCTGACATATGTCACCGTTTTCTTACTGGTTCATGTAATATTGCTGAGTGTTTTTGTGCGTCTTGTGATTTTGTGTAATTCTGGGGGGTGAATGTAACCAGGTTGATCTGTCAGTTGTGTATAATTACACAAAATGTACTGTATTTGTTTATCTGTTTATCTAGTTGTGAATATGTGGGATCCAGACTCCTCCCCTTTCTGTTTTCTTCTTTTGTGGTGTTTCCCCCCAAGTATAAATAGCGACCACCCATCTTGACTCTCCCCTTTTCATTTTAATATCATGGGAGAGGTATGTCACTATTTGTTATCCACCCATTTTATTTCAGTTATGGTGGTGATGGGGAAATGTTTTACAAATCTGTTATTTGTGCTTCACTCACTTTTCTTCTATTATGTTTTTAGAGTGCTGGAGTGAGTTTGTCAGCATTGTTCAATGCACTTGTTATGTATCAACAGGTATGTGCAGCAAGGCATGCACGTTGCGCGCGCGGGGCCCTTTTCATTTTAATATCATGGGAGAGAGTGCTAGAGTGAGTTTGTCAGCATTGTTCAATGCACTTGTTATGTATCAACAGGAGTGGCTGATCGAATAAAAAGAAGATCGCCCTACAAAGATTGCATGTGGCACATAATTTTTACACAACGCAGAAACACACCGGTCACACATACACCCCAACATGTACTCATTCACCTACCTGTATAAAAAGATAGGACAAAGACACACATCCAAACTAACACACCCTCCGCGGCGGGGGCAAATGGCTGGACCAGCAAGGATCGGTAGTAGTTTCCAGGACGCCACCAGCCCGGCCCGGCGACCCACCCCCGCCCCGGCAGGGAGCAGGAAACAGGTGGAGGAAGGCCTTCCCACTCCTCCACCCCCAGTGCTGTGTTGTGTGTAGGTGTTGGTGTATGTGTATGTGTGGTAGTGTGTGATACTATGGTGCTGTTAAAATTGAGGGGACAGGTGTTGGGACCAACGTGGACAAAGCCGTGGCCCATTGGCCAGTGTTCGTCCACACCGTCCCCTCAAAGGCCCTCAATGTCTAAGGTGCAGTAAAAACTGAGGGACAGACAGTGGTGAGGAGACGGGTGAACCATGGCAGCAGCCCCACCTCGTCAACCTCTGGTTACACGCCTGCCCCCCAGGATCCTAAAATGTACAAGAACTGTGTGCGTGCGTGCGTGTGTGTGTGTATATGTGTGGGGGGTGGGTGGGTGGAAATGCGTAGGTCCAGAGGAAATGGTCCTCTGGAAGAAGAGAGCCAGCTAGCTGGCTCATTGAGCACCGAGCTTCACTGCCCCACCGACTCGAGGCAGGGAGCGGTCGACCAGGGGAGACCGGGCGGGCAGCTCCCTCCGTCACCGCATCCAAGCCCAGATCCCCACCGCCCCCACCACAGAGAACAGCCGGTCTGGACATCCACATACACCTAAACACATTCTCTTCCGCATACGTATACACCCGCACATTCATTCCGGGTCCCGCCACCTGGCCCCGCAGGGGAGGCCAGCCACCCCCCTTGGGGCCAGCACCTGCTCCCCCCGCACCCCCGGCCCCGCACCCCAGAGCCCGGAGGCAGCGCCATCCAAGGACCCCCCCCACCGCCCGCCAGGACAAACACACAAACATCCCAGGTCGGCAGCCCCGGCCCCCCAGCCCAGAAAGCGGCCGGCACGAGCAGTCCCCCCGGAGTCGACCCCCAGCCACCAACCGGCCACCCGGGAGTTGTGGCCCCAGCCAGCCTCCCCGACTAGCTAATGGAACTGATCAGTGGGAACCAAAGAGAGTTAAATTCTTCCAACTGGTCTTTAGAGGAAGCAGACATTCTCTCCAGACAGATGTGATCAAGTAATAAGTTTTTGTAATGAGTAGAATGCAGGTCCTTTTTTGCTTTCCAATTGATAAGAATGGTTTTCTTGGCGATGCATAGGGCAATAAGAACTATGTGTGATGTGTTTGCCTCTATAGCCAGTTCACTGACGTCTCCTAGGATGCACGGTCTGGGTGAAGTTGGGATGTAGCATTTAAACCACGTGGACAAGTCTACACATACCTTCTGCCAGAATTCCTGGACAGGCCTACAGTCCCGTATAGCATGCATATAGTGATCAATTACATTGCCTGTACAGTGGGTGCATATGTTTGACTGTGCTAGGCCCATTTGGAACATCCTTTGTCCTTTATAATGTGTTCTATGAAGGACTTTGTATTGTATAAGTTGTAAGTTGGGGCTTTTACTTATTTTGAAAATATTTGTGCATACGTCTGTCCAAAAATGTTGATCTGGATTAATAGATAGATCTCGTTCCCATTTGGCTATTGGAAGGGATATTGAATCATCAAATTTTAACAATAATTTATACAGTTTTGATAATAATTTAGGAGTATCAAGATTTAAAAATTCAGTTACCCATGCTGATATTTCTAAATTCAGTTGATTGCGGTTAAATCTCTGTTGAATGATGGATTTTAATTGTTGATATTCAAGAAATCTACTGTTATTTATACCATACTCTGATATAAGTTCCTGAAATGTGACAAAGTTTCCATTTTTAATAATATGTTCTAAATTTTTTATTCCCTTATCATGCCATGATGTGAAATGTAATACTTTCTTGTTCTGACAGATGTCTGGATTGTTCCAGATGGGTGTTAGTTTGCATGGGATGAGTGGAGACCGAGTTAATTTAAGGAATTCCCACCAGGCTGTCAGTGAAGTATTTATACTGAGGCTTTTAAAACAGTCCTGACGCTTAATATTAGGGCTAATGTAAGGGAGGTCTGAGAGTTTTAATTTCCCGCAGAATGCTTGTTCTAGGTCCAACTATGGGCTGTCTATTAAGTCGTATTTGTTCCATTTTAAAATGTACTGTAATCTATTGGCTAAGAAATATTGATAAAAATTTGGTATTTCTAAGCCACCTTTGAGTTTTGGCTTTTGCAAGGTTTTCAGACTTATTCTTGATGGCTTGTTTTTCCATAGGAATTTCCAGATGTTTGAGTCTAAGGATTTAAACCAAGCGGCAGAGGGTTTATTTGGGATTAGTCAGAATAAATAATTGACTTTGGGTAGAACCATCATTTTAATGGTAGCGACTCTCCCTATGAGTGATATAGGTATAGCATTCCAGCGTGTGAGATCGTCTTCTATTGTTTTTAATAGAGGGATATGATTTAACTGCACTAATTCTAAAAGTTTAGCAGAGACATATATGCCTAAATATCTAATATTACCTGATTGTAGTGGAGTGGTGGTCGTGTTCTGGAAACTACAATTTATAGGCAAAACTGTTGATTTACCCCAGTTGATGGAGTATTCTGTTATAGAAGAGAAGCTGTCTATGAGTTTGATTGTATTCGGAAGAGAAGCTTGTGTGTTCTGCAGGAAAAGTAATACATCATCTGCGTAAAGACTTATCTTATGGTTTGTGGTTCCTGTGTTAATTCCTGTAATATTTGCATTTTGACGAATTGCTGCTGCTAATGGCTCAATGAAGAGAACGAAAAGTGAGGGCGATAGTGGGCAGCCCTGCCTGGTACCCCTCTGCAGAGTGAAGCTTTGTGAGGTGATATCGTTCGTCCTAACACGTGCATTAGGAGAGCTATGTAAGGTTTTGATCCGGTTTATGAAGGATGAGCCAAATCCAAATTTGTGTAGAACTGCTAATAAATATTTCCAGTTTACCCGGTCAAATGCTTTTTCTGCATCTAAAGATACAATAGTAGTCTCTATTTTGTTAATTGTGCAGTAGTCTATTATGTTTATTAGTCTGCGTGTATTGTTGGCCGATTGTCTACCCTTGATAAAACCTGTTTGGTCTGGATGTATTATAAGTGGGGTGATTTTCTCTAATCTTCTGGCAAGTGCTTTGCAAATGATTTTAAGATCTACATTTATGAGTGAAATGGGGCGATAGCTGGAAGGAAGTGTAGGGTCTTTGCCTGGCTTTAGAAGTATGCTAATGTTAGCAGAATTCATGTCTGGGGACAGTACGTGATCATTTTGAATTTGATTTACGATTTTAAAAAAAGGTTGGTTCTAGCACAGACCATAATTCTTTATAGAATTCTACCGGAAATCCATCTGGTCCTGGAGCTTTGTTATTTGGTAGCTGCTGTAGGGCTTCATGTAATTCGGGCAGAGAAAGTGGTGAATCCAGTGCAACAACTTGTTCGTTTTCCAGCTTTGGGAGATTTATATTATTAATAAATTCTTCAATAGCTGAATCAGATGGACTAATCTGTGATGTATATAAAACTTTATAAAATTCTTTAAAAGCTTTATTTATTTGTTGTGGGTCATGAATAATGCTACCTGTTGAGTTCTTAATAGAAGAGATAGTTGTTTTTTCCTTATTAAGCTTTAACTGATTAGCAAGGAATTTTCCGGATTTATTGCCATGTTCAAAATTTTGCCAACGCAGTCTTTGCAGTAAAAATTGCGTCTTTTTATCTATTATTTCATTTAATTCCAGTTTGAGTTTTCTCAGCTTGTTCAGTGTGTGTTCTTGTGGTGAGGCAGCATGGGCAGCTTCTAAAGATTTTATTTTTTCTTCCAATTCTAATACCTTTGTTTTTTCTGTCTTTTTCTTATGTGTGCAGTAGGATATTATTTTCCCCCTCATTACTGCCTTCCCTGCTTCCCAAAGAACACACGAGGTTCCTGGTAGATCGTTATATTCTAAATATGTTGCCCATTCTTTTTTGAAATAATTAATGAAATCTTGTTCTTTAAGTAATGATGTATTTAATCTCCAGTTCCTAGTTGCTGGTGTGGTTCTTTTCTGTGTTAGAGAGAGAGAGACCGGTGCATGATCACTGATAGTGATAGGATGAATGTGGGTGTCTGTCACATCTGTCATAATAGAATTGCTAACTAAAAAGTTGTCTAAACGAGAATATGAATGGTGTACTGCCGAAAAGAAGGTGTAATCCCGGAGAGTGAGGTGGTGTGAACGCCACGCATCAGAAAGCCCAAAATCGTTCATATATTGTTTTAGGGTGTCTGCAGACTGCCAGTTCCTTTGACTCACTGCTGTACTGAGCCTGTCGATATCTGGGTCAAGTACCAAGTTGAAGTCTCCTCCTATTATTAGTTTGGTGTCAGAGTGATCAGAGAGTGCAGTGAAAATATTGTGAAAAAAGGAGGGGTCGTCAACATTTGGTCCATATAGGTTAGCAATACATAAACGCATATTTAGAATGGACAGGTTAAGTATTATGTATCTACCATCTGGATCTGTTATATTGTTGCTAATGGAAAAGCTTATCCTTTTGGTAATTAATATGGCCACCCCCCTTTGTTTTGAGTTGTAACAGGCTGAGTACAGGTGTGGGAACTGAGGACAGGTCAGTGTGTATGTAGGTGTTTTGGACATATGTGTTTCCTGTAGAAAGACAATATCTGCTTGTAAGTCGTTTAGCCGATTAAAAATTTTCAATCTCTTTTCCCTCGTACCAGTTCCACGTACATTCCATGTTACGAACTTCAGTGAATTCATGTTAAGACTACTTGTTTGAATGTTGGATGGTTGCTAAAGGTGTGTGTGTTGCACATCTGTGTTGTATGCCTGTGTTGTATGTTTTGTGTATGTGTCTGCGCTATATGTCTGTGTGTGTGTGTGTGTCTGTGACTGCATGTTTTGTGTATGTGTCTGCGCTATATGTCTGTGTGTGTGTGTCTGTGCCTGCATGAATCGGTTGTATGTGTGTGTCTCCTGTGTGTTAGTGTGAGATTGTGCTGTATGTCTATGTGTGTGTCTGTTTTGTATACCTGCCTGTATGTGTGTGTGTATGCATACAATACATTGCAGTCTTGAAAGTGGGTGAAAAAATTGCTGGGTGAGTGTAGAAAAAGAAAAGGAAAGGGGAAGGGAAAAGGAGACATTGAAAATGCATATACAACAGAAAAAAAAGCATAAACAACTAAGACTTATGACGGAAAACATATGGTACGGTGCTGATTAGACCGGCATTAGTTATTTAAACTTAGACATGTCTTATTGTTCTAGGTGAAAAGTAATGTGTTATAAAGAGTTGACGTCGGTGTCGGTGTTGATACAGTTCACCTGTTTAGAACAGCCATGGTGTTGTGTTTGTGTTGCGGTAAAGTTGACCGTTCACGTAGAGTTTGTCCACTGAGATTACAGCCCGGGAACCTGCTTGAATGAAACTCTTGCGGATGGGGAACAAGACCTTGCGTCGCTCCAGGATTTCTTTGGGGAACTGATCGTTGATACTAAAGTCTGTTCCTTTCAGCTCCCGGCCGCGGCTCTTTAGCAGTTCTTTGTGCTTGTAATGTTCAAACTTGGCTACGATCTATGGAGTCAAATTAGGGTCTTTAATGGTGACGAAAAAATAATAATATCGCAAATATAAGATTAGCATTTTGCATTTTACGTTCCTAATTTGTTTCTGCAATACTTTCCCTCTTTTGCGTTTCTTTCTTTTCTTTGCGTTTCACATTTTATGTTGCTGCTTTTTTTTGCAATACTTTCTCCCTTTTGCGTTTCTTTCTTTTGTTTGCTCGTCACTGCTTTTCTTTGCGTCTCCATTTTACGTTCATAATTTTTTTTTGCGCTTCTCTCTTTTCTTTGCTCCGGTTTTACCCTCTGTGTGGGGGCGGGGAAAGAGGCGTGGCCAAGAGCGAAAGGCGTGCTGTGAACGTTCAGCGTCAGTTCAGCTTCCTTCCACTCGCTGAACTGAACTGCTGCTGCAGCGCATCTGGTGTTAAAGGAAGAGAGAGGTCGGGTGTGTTCGAGGTGGTGGCGCATTTCAGGGCATTGTTTTTATTCGCTCAGGTTTTCAAAAGATCATTTCAAACCGACCTCAGTAAAATGTTAATAATAATAATAATATATATATTTTTAAACGAAGTTTTAAAAGGGCACTTTTGTTGATAAAGGGCAGAGTTGGTGGTGCTTTAGCACCTGATGTCTATGTCTGCACGCATATACCTGTGGTCCAGCTGGGCGACCGTCTGCCATGATACCAGTAACCAAATTGCCGCGCTGTGTGACGGTTCAACTGATGCTGAACGTTCACAGCACGCCTTTCGCTCTTGGCCACGCCTCTTTCCCCGCCCCACACAGAGGGTAAAACCGGAGCAAAGAAAAGAGAGAAGCGCAAAAAAAAATTATGAACGTAAAATGCGAGACGCAAAGAAAAGCAGTGACGAGCAAACAAAAGAAAGAAACGCAAAAGGGAGAAAGTATTGCAAAAAAAAAAAGCAGCAACATAAAATGTGAAACGCAAAGAAAAGAAAGAAACGCAAAAGGGAGAAAGTATTGCAGAAACAAATTAGGAACGTAAAATGCAAAATGCTAATCTTATATTTGCGATATTATTTTTTTTTCGTCACCATTAAAGACCCTAATTTGACTCCATAACGATCGGCCTGGGTCTCCGCGCATCCGGCCGTTTTCCTCCCAGGCGGTGAACGCGGTGAAAACTGATGGTTTTGACGGTGGACTCCGAAATTTTCAGGTGGTTTTGGATAAATGCTTTTACCGTGGTCTCGGGGTCCTCGTCTGCCTTCTCCGGAATACCTGCAAATATTAAGTTGTCTCTCATACTGCGGGACTGGAGATCGATGACCGTTTCTTTGATTTTCTTGTTTTCTTCCGAGAGTCGGGTCATTCCCTCAGTGAGCGATTTCACCGACTCTCTAAGAACCGTGTTTTCTGCAGCGAGTGCCTCCACTTGCTGCTGGCTGAACTCCACCGACTCTCGCAAAGCCTGAAACTCTTGGTGGAGAATTTCCACCAGCGCCAGGCGCGCGTCGAACCTGGACAGTTTGGTGTTGATGGACTCCAGAATGTCCGCTGTGTTGCAGGTGTGTGGGGAAGCCGCTCCTGGGGAAGCTTCGGCACGGCTCCTCTTGGTCGATGGTGTCTTCTCTGGTTTGCTCATGATAATTCTATCAAAGCAATTGTCAATATACGTTAATATATTGTCCAGATCTTCGCAGTGCTCCAGAGTGGTTGCGTTCGTTGAAACCTATTAAGTAAAAAGAAAAACAAACACCTAGAGATTATTATAATATATTTTTTTAGGTTGTCTTAATTTAAGTTAGCGGGTAATAAAGATATTGATAAGTTTGTTAGCAGCGGCCTGCCGCCATGTTCAAAAGCTTCCGCCTTCTGCCGGTTTGCTGCCTGCCGTGCTACTCCGTCATTTCCGTCCCAGTCTCAATGTGTATCTCAATGTGTAAAGAAAGCGACTTCGGTTTAAGACCTATGAACCAGACGAAATGGATTCTCTGAAGCCTCCTGAAGCTCTTAAACTCAAGGGTAATGTCGACGGCAACTGGCGAAATTTCAAGCAGCAGTTTCAACTCTATCATGGCGGTCGGACTGGACACGAAGCCAGACGCGAGGAAAATTGCGGTTCTTCTTACTGTTGCAGGCCCACAAGCAATAGAGGTCTACAACACCTTTGTTTTCAGAGAGGATGAAGATAGAAATAAATTCGACGTGGTGCTCTCGAAATTTGATGATCATTGTTCTCCAAAAAAAAATTAAACATATGAGAGGTACGTTTTTCGTTCTCGAGTACAAATGCAAGATGAGCCATTTGATATCTTCTTAACTGACCAAGCTGAAAGCTAAAACATGCAATTTTGACGTATTGAAAGATTCCATGATTAGAGATCAAGTTGTTTTTGGCATGCATGATAAAAAGCTACGTGAGCGTATGCTAAGAGAGGCTGAACTAACACTGGAGCATGCTATTAAAGCAAGTGAGCTAGCTATGCAGCACGTGAAGACGTTTAGTGAACCTATTGCATGTGTTGGTATTAATGATGGTTCTTTTGTGAACATCGTATCGGCAGAAAAACAAAAGCACTCATATTCTGGGTCCAAGAATGTTAAACAGAATAATGCCAAGTTCAACTGCAAACGCTGTGGTTCTCGTCACCTTCCTAGATGTTGCCCTGCTTATGGCAAACTGCTCTAAATGCAAAGGCAAAAACCATTTTGCAAAGCAATGCTTCTCACAAAAGAAAGAGGCAAAGAAAGTTCAACCAGTTGACATTGCTGAAGACACAGATTTAAGTGACACATTTTTTATCAACATGGTGGCCTGTGAAGAGTCACACATGGTCGAGCTTGCAGAAAACATCAAACAGAAATGCGTAGAAGCTGAAGAACAGCAAACGCAGGACCATAAAGACAAGGGGATAGTGCCATTACATGTAAATGGAGCAGTCATCACACTCAGGTTGGACACCGGTGCAACAGCAAATCTGATTAGCATGTCAGACATCAAGTCCATGAGAGAAAAGCCAACAATTCATAAAAGAACAGTGCTACTGAAAAGCTACAATGGACAAGCTATTGACTGTTTAGGCATCTGTAAGCTTAAAGTAACCATCAAAGGTAAAGTACACCATGTTCTCTTCTCTGTGGTTCCAGAAGGTCTAGATTCACTGATAGGTGACAAAGCTTGTGAAAAACTAAACTTGGTGAAGCGAGTTTACCACATCAATGAAGACTGTCAACCCATCAGCAAAAGTCATATCTCAGGTGATGCTCTTGTGCGAGGTTTTGCAGATGTGTTCACTGGTTTTGGTACATTGCCACATACATACAGCATCCAGTTAAAAGAAAATGCACAACCGGTAGTGCACGCTGCAAGAAGAGTTCCCGCACCCCTGAGAGCAAAACTTAAGAAAGAACTAGACAGGGTGACCATGCTTGGAGTAATCAAGAGAACAGAGGAACCTACAGACTGGGTAAACTCAATGGTGTGTGTAAAAAAAATGGTGATCTGAGAATATGCATTGATCCAAAAGACTTGGACGAAAACATAAAAAGAGAACATTATCAGATACCAAAACGTGAAGAAATCACCAGTGAGATGTCGGGTGCAAAATATTTCACTAAGCTGGATGCATCTCAAGGCTTCTGGCAGTTAAAGCTGGATGAAAACAGTTCCAAGTACTGTACATTCAACACGCCCTTTGGAAGATTCAGATTTCTCAGACTTCCTTTTGGAATTGTTTCTGCATCAGAAATCTTCCACAGAGCTATGGAACATATACAGTTGTGATCAAATTTATTCAACCCCCACTGAAATAAAGTGTTTTGGCCAGTTTGACATTGATTTTGATCATTTCAGTCATCTTATTTACAATTATATCAAAGAGGCACTTATAAATTAGACAAACATAACATAATATTTATGATGGAATAACCACAAATGTCTTTACTGTGCTCACATCATTATCAGTTTTATTCAACCCCCTAGTGACATTATTTTTTAGTACTTAGTACAACATCCTTTTCCAGTTATGACAGCTTTCAAGCGTGAAGCATAGCTTGACACAAGTGTCTTGCAGCGACCTATGGGTATCTTAGCCCATTCTTCATGGGCAAAAGCCTCCAGTTCAGTCACATTCTTAGGCTTGCGCACTGCAACTGCCTTCTTTAGGTCCCACCAGAGGTTCTCAATTGGATTTAAGTCTGGTGATTGCGATGGCCACTCTAGAATGTTCCAGCCTTTCATGTTCAACCATGCTCTAGTGGACTTGGATGTGTGCTTCGGATCATTGTCCTGTTGGAAGGTCCAACGTCTCCCAAGCCGCAGGTTTGTGACTGACTCCATCACATTTTCCTCCAAGATCTCCTGGTACTGAAGGGAATTCATGGTACCCTGCACACGTTGAAGCTTTCCTGTACCATTAGAAGCAAAACAGCCCCAAAGCATAATTGACCCCCCGCCATGCTTCACAGTAGGCAAGGTGTTCTTTTGTTCATAAGCCTGGTTCTTCCTTCTCCAAACATAGCGCTGGTCCATTGTCCCAAACAGTTCTAATTTAGTTTCATCTGACCACAGTACACTGTTCCAAAACCTTTGTGGCTTGTCCACATGACTTTTGGCATACTGCAGTCGACTTTTCTTGTTCTTTGGAGTCAGCAAGGGGGTGCGTCTGGGCGTTCTGGCATGGAGGTCTTCGTTATGCAGTGCGCGCCTTATTGTCTGAGCTGAAACTTCAGTGCCCACATCTGACAGGTCTTTTTTCAGTTCCTTAGCAGTCATGCGGGGATTTTTCTCCACATTACGCTTCATGTAGCGCACAGCAGTCGCGGTCAGGATCTTCTTTCTGCCACGACCAGGTAACGTTTCCACTGTGCCCTTTAACTTGAACTTGCGAATGATACTTCCGATAGTGTCTCTTGGAATATTTAACAACTTCGCAATCTTTTTATATCCATTGCCATTCTTGTGAAGAGCAATAACCTCTTCTCTTGTCTTCTGGGACCATTCTCTTGCCTTCACCATGCTTGGAAACACACCAGTAGATGTCTAGAAGGAGCTGAGTATCACAGTCCTTTTAAATCTGCCTAATTGGTGCTTATCATGCTTGATTGCTGCTCGTTGACATCCACAGATGTTTTCAATACCTGATGGAAAACACTGGAATGAACCTCTGTTCTTAGGAGTGGTAGTCGTAAAGGGGTTGAATAATTGTGTCAATGAAGAAATCACAAAAAGGCCATTTAATACTTTATGACAAAAAAAATTGATGCTATCTTAGTTGCATTTAGTTCTTTAACAAGTCCTTGTAAGATTTCATTATGAACACAATTACAAATGTGCACTGAATTCCATAAAACCCTTCGCAGCATTGGGGGTTGAATAAATTTGATCACAACTGTAATAGAAGGCCTTGAAGGAGTTTGTGTTTACATTGATGACATTGTAGTATGGGGTTCATCTCGTCAAGAACACGATGACAATCTCACAAAAGTTCTGCAAAGAATAAGAAAAAATGGGCTGAAATTAAACAAGAGTAAGTGTCAATTTGCGGTT
This sequence comes from Brachyhypopomus gauderio, assembly GCF_052324685.1. Classification (NCBI taxonomy): domain Eukaryota; kingdom Metazoa; phylum Chordata; class Actinopteri; order Gymnotiformes; family Hypopomidae; genus Brachyhypopomus; species Brachyhypopomus gauderio. The sequence continues at coordinate 4,997,997 of NC_135211.1, read as the reverse complement.
CAAGAAATCACGTTCCTTGGAGACAAGATATCTGCACGAGGCATACAGCCAGACAAAGAAAAGGTAGATGCAATAGATGCACCGGCGTGTTCCTGCGCGCACTGTGTATGAACGCACCTTCTGATCCATGATGTCAACGGCGCACTGCAAAGAACAATTACAAAGAAGTACATGTTATATTTTGAACAAATTCATTCATGTATAAATTGATTCTGCAATGCCAACACATATGCATACCTTCATCCAGCTGTAGTCCGTCACGGTGTTTGGCTTTGATCTGTACACCTCCGTTGAAAACTTGTTACGTCCCTTGGTGTTTTTGGCTTCCGATGGAATTTCCTGTCGAATCTTATTTATCGTCCCAAGCGGAGTTGTGTTGGACTCCAGCAACTTTTCAGCCAGTGACAGAGGTGAAGAAATTGTCCGTGGCTACAGTTCTGCCCTTGCCCAGGTATGGCTTCATGAGTTTCATCACCACATTCTCGGACACTTTTTCACCCTTGGGACGATCGGGGTCCTTTCCCAGATATGGAATGGCGTTGCACATTAACTTGGTCTTCAAGTCAGAAGCAACCCAAAACTTAATTCCAAATTTGTCCGGCTTTGATGCAATGTACTGTGTGAACGGACAGCGAACCTTGGTAGGAAACAGCTGCTCGTCGACTGTAATATCTTGACCGGGGGTGTAACACAGGTTGCAATTCTTCACAAATCGCTGCCAGATGTCCGAGATCGCAGCAAACTTGTCGCTCTTTGCACGCTCCGCACGGGTGTCCTTGTTATCAAACCGCAGGTACCGCATAATTTCCTGGTAGCGGTCCCGCGGCATTGTCTCCTTGATTGAAGGCACAGCGAACATTGCCGACCAACACTCCGTCACGCTCCAACAGGAGAGAGGACTGCTCGTAGAAAAAGGATTGCTATCGCCATCACTTCACTGACCGAAAAACTCCAGGTGCGGTCTGTTCTGCGGGCTTCATGGACTGTGCAGTCGGTGATGAGTCGCAGCATCTCCATGTCGAGCAAACACAGAAAACTGCAGTTTACTTGTGATCCTATGCTGTATGAGTAAAAATAAATAAATGACGTAAGGTTAATTACACGTACGAAATATCAGTCAAACACAAGCATAAACACTGCAAAAAATATTACGTTACTATACCTTTGCATGTTCTGTAGGCCCAGCCGGCTCAACAAATGTTGAATTGGGCAAACGGCTGACATGAGAGCGTGTGATGTCAACCTTCTCCCACACAGTACTGTCTTTTGCCCGTACGGCCTGTGTAGAAGCGCTTGGTCCAGGT